>NW_010973082.1:3847034-3886765 GCF_000737465.1 Haliaeetus leucocephalus
GGGGGCGTCCGAGCCGGTGAGGGCCAGGGGAGGCCTCGCCCCGTGCAGGCCGGGCCCCCCGCCCGCAGAGAGGGGAGCCGGGGGCGGGCGCCTGCCGGGGCTTTGCCTAAAGTTTGCCGTAGGTGTCCGTAGCTCGCCGCGTCGGCGGTGTTTGCGAAGCCAACGTGCTGTCCGTTTTAGTGTCGTTAATGCCGCGTGCCCGTCTGTACGCGCAGGGATGAGGGGCTGCAGTGTTACCAGCCTGATCCAGCTGAACAGCTGCGTTACCTGTTTCTGTGCTGTACGTTGTTGCATGTAACGCCGTACCTGAACATGTAGCATATATAATAATCCTTGAAATATAAAAAAACCCAGTTAATTTCCCATGAAGTAATTGATGAAAGTAGGACAAAGAAACTTTTGGAAGCTGAAACTATGTAGGTGGATAGAGGAACAAGTGAGACATGCCAGAAGATCTTTGCTCTGTCCCTTCATAACCTCTTAAGTGGGGGGGGGACTTGCTTTCTTTCTGAAAAAAAACAAAACAAAACAAAAAACCCACCGAAACAAACAACGTTGTATATATGTTGATACCCAAATACAAATGACTAGCGACATGCCCTGTATACTGTCTTACAGCATTTCCATCATTCTGTTTCCAGAGCGAAGATAGCAGTGTGCGTGCAGTAAGTGTACATATGGTTGGTTGGTATCCAAAAGAGACTGCATTTCTAAATTCAAAGGTGAAAGACAAGGTGCACAAGCCACTGCCCTACAAAACCTCTTAGGAAATAACCAGGTTGGTTATAAAGTATTGTGTAGAGCAATAAAAGCACAGGGAATAGTGAAAGTGGTGCAAAGCAGATGGAATACTGAGCAGATTGTTTGTACGGAGGTAATAATTTTAAACAGTGTACTTTAAAATGGGTGCTGTCTACTGTGTGTGTACTGAGAGGGAAAACTGAGTCTTCAAAAATTCAGTTCCGAAGGGTGCTCTCTTTTGTAAATTCTCAGGATCAGGAGACAATGAAAAGGCCAGCTGGCATTTACTGTTTCCATTATACTGAAGTGTAGCAGAGAAAAGTTTTAGGTTATGTTCTTTGATGGATTGTTCATTGTTACTTGAAAATGCTGGTGTAATATATAGGGTTATAGTTCAGGTTAAGCAAAGATGAAGGCTTTGTTTTTTGCCTGGGATATAATAGCTCCACTCCCCTTCTTTAAAAGTAAACACGTTTAGTACTGAAGCTGCGTAACATACGTAGGGTTGTTACTTCATTAGGAAACTGGAAAAAATTAAATGCAGGCTGTCAACAAAAATTACTTTAAAATCTTTATTTTAGAGTGCTAATGTCTTTGTCTTAGCCTGGACTATAAGGTTGGACTGAGATCTCTTCAGGGTCCTGACAGGTTTGGGCTTCAGATTTTGCAAGGAAAACATTGCTTTGCAACTCATGAAGTTTTAAAAATAGTACTCAATAAGAATACTTAGAAGTACTTTATATACTAAAAATACTTTTCAAATCAACAGATTATTACTAAATTTTGTATAATTTTTCTTGCACAGTCACAACCCCTAGACTTGGGCCCCAGCAGAATTCAGCCCCTTTTTTCTCTAGATTTCTCTCTCTTCTTGGTCTCCCTGCCCTGCCATCTTACCTCAGATCAGTATCTGATCTCCGGTTCTGTATTTCTCTGTTTCTTTTCTTGGCTCTTACCCTAGTCTTATTGCTCTGCCAGCTGTAGTCCTCACTGTGACTTCCAAGTTGAAATCTGTTCTGTACTTCAGTTCCTTTTCAGAACTAGTTTTAATTTCTGTGAACTGAGTCCCAGTCATCTCACCTGTGATTAACCCGTTTAACTGGGAAATCTTATTTCAAACTAATGTCACTTGAGTAACAAATTCCCATGAAAAAGACTGGCATACAATTCTTGGTATGGAGGTAATGTGAAAAATATGAGATTGCCTAAAGATTTTGCAGATTGTGTTTTCTATAGATTTCTTCTAAGAGTACTGGTGATGATCTGCTGCTCTGTATTTTCTTTGTCTGATAAACGTACTATTTGTTACTTTAGATCCCAACTTTAATATTGTTTTCCTACAATTAATGTGTTCATACAAGGGCTTCCTTTCCTGTCTTTTTTTTTGTAAGATGAAATGCTGTCTCTTGTTATTTAGGTGACACAGTGTGTGTGTAGCTTGGAATTGCCCTAGTGCGATGTAAGGGGAACACATTATAAAAGGCTGACATCTCAGATACAGCAATGAGAAATGCAACAGAGCTGTCAATAAATAAGCAGGCACTGTAAATATTATACAGTAATGATTTACGGCTCTCTAGTTTGAAAAAACCCCTTGGTTTTGTGAGCCATGGATTTTCCAAACTGTGCTTGTTTCTCTCTTAACATGGAGTCAGTGCAACTCAAAAATAACAACCTCTGGGATTAAACTGGAATTTAGAACATTGGTCCCTCCTGCTGCCTGTGGGACTGGTTTCAGTGCACTGTTACGCCGTGTGTGTGGGCCACACATGCAGGCTGCACCTGACATGGGAAAACCCCAGCCTTAGCCAAATGTCTTTTCTTCTAATGTGTTCTTTATCACAGCGTGAGGTGTTTGGCCATTTAACTGATGGGCATGAAAACCTACGTGAGACAGCAGAAGGACGTCTTCAATCACTATGTTAACTAACATTTATGTGTTTTATTTGAGTTGCAGATCTCCTTGGTCACTCAAAAAAATAGTCTGTTTGGGTTTAGGGTTTTTTGGGGGGGACTGCAAACTTGTCTTGCACATCTGAAATTACGGACAGCTCTGTCCTGGAGTGTAAATTCATGTGTTTGTAACTCTGTCCTTGTTTTGGTTGCTGGTGTTCTTGTGAATATTGAAATAAGTTTTGGTTTTACAGAGAGAATCAAGTCTGAAAACTTAGCTGAGGGTTTATGGTGTAGAGCACTGCTCAGAGTTCAGTCAAGTCAGAGGACAGTTGGAGTGGACCTCCCGTAGTTTTCAGTTTTTCCTATTGCAGTACAAATGGGCATATGAATGAAAAGTCGCTGGAAGTGGGTTACAGTGTTCATAAGAAATAGCTAACAAAGACATGTTGGAATTGAGTTTAAGATTAAAAGATCTGTAGATTTGATTTCACTTTCTAAAGAAGAATTTATTTTTTGTCAGCTCTGTTTCATATATTAACTTCATTATTAGTTACACTGAAAAACTCCCCCCAGTAGTTTACTGAATTTTACAGAGTTTCTTCATGGCATGGTTTTATTATGCATAGTGAGTTTTGGCCTCTAGCCTGGCAGTGTAATTAGAGGATAGCTGTCAAAACCAGGGTAATAAATCATAGGCTATCTGTGATGAATACACCAAGTGCTTGCAGTATGCGCTGATGTCTAAAAATATTTTGCTTTGCATCCTTACTGGTTTACCGGTTGTGGTTCCAGTAGCATAAGTTATGTTATAGGCCTTTTCTTATTGTGAGGAAAGTGTCTGGTGATGTTAATGCTGAAGTTGTTTTTTAATAGTTTTTTAGTAAAATGCAAATGTACAGCCTGATGTATATTAAGCTAATTATGGAGTGAGGAATATAGATTTTTTTTTTATTATTTTTATTTTGCTTGAGTGATTATGTATCTTGTCAACTTTTTTATTTGGTAAGCCAGGTGTTACCAAAGAAATTATGAGGATGTAAATTATAGTTTGCAAACCATCCATCCTTTATCATCCATCAGACCTTACAAATTAAGTTTGGTGCATATGTATTCGTACTTAAGACTCAGAAAAGAGAAAATTATTACCTGGTAACACACGGCACTGTGATTTGTTTACTACTGAGCACTCAATTATTTCTATGAAATCAGGAACACTTCTCAGAGGCAGCAACATATCATCAGCCATCCAGTGTCACTATGAAGTGTTTTCCTGTTCTTTATTCATACTTGAAGAACTTCTTGTGGTACCACCTCCACAGCAAAACATATTTCTAGGTTACAGAACGATAACCTCAAGGACCTGAGTGGCCTGGTTTTCTTTCTATTTGCTGTTTCCACTGACTTCAGTGGGATTTGTGCATGCTTGGTGACCTGCATTTCAAAAGTACTGTTTTTAAGCAGATAAATTAAGGGAAGAAATTTTTCCTGCGTGGATCTGTTTTCTTCTAATACAATGAAACAAAATAGGGCATTGCTCTGCTAACCCTTAAAAAAATTTGAAATCTTGCGGTGAAGATAATATCATCTTTGACACTGAACTGTACCATAGTCATATACAAACACATTAGAACTTGTTCTACAGCTTTCACTGACCTTCATTTGACTCCATGGGTCCTTCAGAATTGTTTTGAGTTGTTTTGTTACTTTGGTTTCTAAAACGTTTTTATGTAAAGATGTGGTAGATCTAGACTGAGGGGAAGATTCTTACGTGAGGGTTAACTAGTATTTATAAAGTGCGTTTCTATTTCTATTTATAAAATGCTATTTCTATTAGATAGTATATTTCTATTCTAGCTTAAACCCACTATTTTCTATTTAGTCCCAAATTTTAGACTGTTACGGATTATTAGCAGTCAGCACTTTAGAGCATTTGTCAAAGTTGAACTCAATGAGAGCTTGAAAATTTCTGTTTTGAAGTAGATTATTAAAAAATTAATTCTAAAGCACTCCCCAAGTAATTTGAAAATATTGTAAATCCTTCACTTAACATCACTGTTGATGCAGAAGATTATTATGAGTACAGACTGTCAAGGCAGTAGAAGCTCTCACTGAATTTCAAAGAGGGTAGTTGTTAAAATAGATGTTATTGCAGTTTCAGATAAAATAAAAAAAGACCCAAACCAGGTTTTCCTTCCGTCTCATTTTCTCTGTTCACTAAATTCTTTCTGCTTAGCTGTTTCATGTCTTGACATATTTTTCTTATATTAAATTGTTGTATCTCCTCAGAATTAAAATTGCAGTATGAAATGAAAATCTATTTTGAGAATTTGCATTGCATCACAACAGTTTAGACCCCACCCCTGCAGGGAGGACAATATCTGTGTATACCAGTATTTATGAAGAGGCTATCTCAGGACTGACATTATTATGGTTTTTGTGGCTCTTACATACTTCACACAAAAATAAAAACAAGTTTGGCTTGTACATGCAGATTTTTATGATTTTCATAGCTTTTCATAACAGTGCTAATTCCAGGCTTTAATTAATCCATTAATCAGTTAATTATAAAGCTTTGTGTTCAAAATAAAGTCTATTGAGTATTTGCAACCTTGATACTGCAGTCTCTAGCCACTGATAAAATTCACTAATAAAAAACAATTTCTCTTTTCTGAGTTTGGGTGAAACACAGGTAATTTACTTAAATAATTTAAATTCATTTTTATGTCTATTGTTTTATGTAATTTAAAAGAATAAAACCTTGTTTCCATATTATTATACGAACTCCCTAGCCTTTTCTCCAAGTGACAACTGTAGATCTTGGTCAAAGTAAATTAGCAATATTACATTGCAAAGTCTATGGACTCATCTCTTTTGTTGTTGTTTTTTTTTTAAGTTTAGGTCATAAGCTTCAGCAGTGTCAGTGTATTACTCAGCTGGTTAATCTCAACTGCATGGTATCATATGCTTTGAAAAGTATGAGTGAATGGAAGATTTTTTAATATATGGTATATTATGTATTTTATCTGTGTGCAAATACAACTTTAGAAGTAAAGGAAGAACTAATGAAATTTGCCCTATATTCAGTCTTGCACCCAAAGATGATGGTATCTTTGACCCACACGGTTGCAATGACCACATCAATGCAACTTTGATGGCTGAATATAAGCCCTTCAAAAGCAGTAAAACTTAAACACAGATTTATGGGGGAGGTGAAGGAAATAATTAGGAGAAAAGTGGTATTGAGACAAAGCCAGTTAGACTGGAGGGCATGAGCTTAGTAGGAGCAGCAATGCTGCCCAACTGTATTTTGAATGGAAAAGATGCACGCATGTAGTAGAATCTTTTTGTCAGTGAAATCTGTGTGCCTCTGTGCTGATTTCACTCCCAGTGAAACTCCTTGGGCAGTGAGCAGAACTGGGTCCAGAGCCCTCTGAAGAGAAGCTGATTTCTCTGGCTCGATAGACCTAACAGCCTCTTTCAGAGTACTGTTCCCTTCTGTTCCCTTGATGCTTGCGAATGCGATGAGCACTTGTCCTCTCAGGAAGAGTTCACATCTCCCTGTTAATCACAAAGTGGTGGTAGGCACCATAAGAGTGGTTGGTGGCAGTGGCACATTTTCCCCCAAACCAAGCATACTACTCTGAAAAGCTTAAAAAAAGTTACTGTAATTTCAAGATCTTAGTCGTATCTGAGAAGTTTCTAGGTCATTCTGCCTGTGGACAACATTCAGGTGTTCATCTGGTTTTCACCAGAAGCTGGTGTGGGTAGCTTCTTCAGCTTTGGTTTTCTTTCTTTATCATTCGGCTTGCAAGTGATCAGGTGGGTAGATGTGTGGAAAAGTTTTCATACTCCTGTGACTGCAGAATGTGCAGAGGAACTCTTTGCACATTAGTACTTTCTATTTGGTCCCAAGTCCTAGCAACCTTCTAAAACGTTAGTAGTCTGGAAGACGATATTGGTTACTGATGTTTTGATGAGAGTTTCAGGGCTCACATTTGATTCCATAATTTCTGTAGCCTTGATGCCACAAATAGATATTCAAATGTTAAATATGAAAATGTTAAATCTACAGATCTACAACCAGTAGTGTACCATACACTATATATGGCTGATATTTGATACTCAACCATAATCATGGTGGTTATTTTACAGGCACTTTTTTTGTGAAGATGATACACGCTTTATTCACTTCTCAATAAGAAGACAGGAAGAGAACATGCTTTGTGGAGAATATACTGATTCTGTAAGATAAGAGGATAAAAGATAAGAAAAACTTGTGCAGAGAGTAAAAAGTAGCCTAGAAAAACAATCTTAGTCTGTATACATGGAAGATGTCCTGGATTTGCTATATGTTGTATTTTATTTGCAACTAAACTTCAACACTAGTCATTACATTCTGGGTGTCAAATTCCCACCTGCAATTTAAAGGAACTTCAATAATTTTCACTTCCTGCCTTTAACAGTTGTATGTTCTTGCTCAACTTACTGTGTTTCACTCTAGGTGAAGTTTCACTGTATTTGTTAACTAAAATGATCAGTTTGGGTAGTGGATGTTTTTGGTGTATCTTTTTTGATAGAAGAGCAAAAAGAGTCATTCTAGTCTTTTAAATTAAATATTTTTGTTCATGGAGCAGTTTTAGGGTAGATAGGTCTTCATGAAGAAACAGGTATTTCTTGTGTTCCCTGTGGTGTATAGTGTACAGGATTTATACCGTATAACATGTTGTATTGAAATACTGTCTAAAAATGTTTTCTGCCTTACCTATGTATCTGTTGGAAGAATTAAATTCTCTGGAATAGGGATTTTTTGAGAGTACAGCTGCAGTGAAAAATACACATTTGTTTGGTATGAGAAAGCTGAAATGTGCTTGTCAAAGGTCTGCGTAGAAAACAGTTTGTAAGAAGTTGTTCAAATTTTGCAGTTCATTGTGATTTCTTCTTTGAACTCGCACAGATATGTAGTATGCACTTTAAATGGCTACCTGCTGTCTGATGTTGGGCAACATCTGGCAGTTGAGAATGATGGTTAATTAAATGCAGTTAACTTGACAGGCACAGTTTGTTTGGGCAATTAGTTGAAATTCAGAGCTGGAATATTCATTCAGTGTCTTTGGTTCATATTTTTTGTTTTGTTTTGTTTCTATTTTGTAAGCCCAGAGCCCTGCAGACAGCTTTATGCAACTGAGGCTTTCCAGTTATTTCATTTATTACAAAGCTATCTAAAACAAAAGCCTGGAAATATACAAATTGTGTGTGTGTACATTAAGAATATATTGGCTTAAAAGTAAACTGGCTTTCAACATTTTTGTATGTAGGAGGAAGAAACTCCTCACCTATCCTGAATCACTGTTACCCAGAATGTTTGGGGCGGAGGGTTGGTAAAATGCATTGAGATCTTCAAGTGAAAATTAATATGGGTGCAAAATGTTGCTGCACAAAGGTTAATTTGGAATAAATTTTGACCACTGTCCATTGCTTCTTCTTTTCATCACAACATTGTTTCTAGTAAATTTTGACGTTTTTGCCCTTTCTTAGTAGCTTGAAACCAGAATGATTAGTAATGACTGCATGAACATCTCTGAGCTAGTATGTGGCTATGCGTATACGTATGTTTTTGAGGATGACTACTGTCAGTTAGGTTTCAAGATCTAGCCCCTATACGAAATGAGTATCAGAAGTCACCCAAAGAAGTAACTCTATGGGGAAAATGTTCTGTGATATGGAGGATTTCCTAATGGTTGTTCCTACTGCTGGTACCCTATTGAATTGAGATGTCTTTTTGTGCTTAAATAGCTTATACGTGGTGAGATCAGTTCAGTCTGCAAGTCTTCTAGCTTTTCCGAGCTCAAAAGCAGTTTGGCCTGCAAAGGGAAAGAAACTTGTTCAAAAGCAGCTTTTTTCAGCCTCCTGGTATTCCTTGAACTGGTGTCTTTTTGGGGCCACATCACAGCCCACTCACAAAATATTCATAAATCCACATTTGCACCACTGTCATTCATTGCCTCACACCAGTGATAAGAGTGAGGGAATTTGTCAGTCTGATGCAAGACAACATTGCTGAGTTAGTGCCCCACTTGCTCGTTAGTGTCCCAGGTTAGGAAGATTAGTTACTATAATTCTTAGATTGTTACAGTGTTGTACAGGGAGCAGTTCTTTGTTTGCAAAGAAGCGTATCTTTTCCGTAAAAGCAGTTATAAAGATACCTAGAATGCAACCCCAAGCTTCCCTTCTTGTTTTTGTTCAAGTATAGTTTTCTGCAGGCAGCTAGGCAATGAAGGCTTTAAAAAGTAAATCTTCTCAGGGAGACAAATTGAGCCTCACAATTAGACGGCTTTCAGCTCCAAATGGATGTGATAATGGATTGTGGTTGTGTCCCCTTCTGGTTGCAGAATCAGTGGATCTGGCTTGTTAAATGCTTATTTAAGGAAGATGGGAAGACTGGACTAGATGATTATAAGTCAACTACACCATCCTAAGTTGTTTTGGGAGTTCATGTACAAAAAGACCTAAAGGACAAAATTTTCATTAATTGCTTTGATACAGTGGCTACAATAGTTTGGTTTAACAAAAGTAATAATACAAAAGAATGAGAACTTATAAGTCTACAATACAGCTTCTCTTTGCTCTTACATAGAAATCAGGTCATTAGGCTAGAAAGATACTCTTAAGTTCAGTTCTGATTAGTAACATCTCGAGCTGCATATTTTATAGGCCAGCATGAGAGGAACTGTTATTCAGTGTCCCTGTTTGAACTAACATTGCAAAGTTTGATTCCAGATGCAGCTGTAAATATTTTATTTAAGTGCAGATGTCTCTGCAGCCTGCATAACTTAACTATGTTAGAAAATGAAAATTGTATTTATGTGTTAAGATAGATCTCCTTTTTTTCTGGTCTTCCAGCAGTTATTTCTGATCTGTGGTTTGTGTATTGTTGATTTGTACTTTCATTTTTTCTGCACTGTGTATTTTACAGTTGTCTGCTTCAGCTATTTTCATTATGACTGGAAAGAAGCATGTATAATACTTGTAGGTGCGACCTGAAAGTTGGCTAGTTATTACTTTATTACATTATCCTTTTAGTTTTATGCTTTACTTGAAAGTCTAACGCTTTAGTTGTGTTGCATTAAAAATGTATAGTTTTCCAAAGAAAGTTACTCCTATATATATGCATTTTAATTTGGCGATTGTGTATTTTGCTTTGCAGTAGTTCTAACATGACTGATAATTGGTTTTTACAATTTAAGTCATTGAAGACACTATTAATTATTAAAATGCATACACTTTCATTCATGAACTATGGTAGGTTAAGAATTATATTTAACTGTGAAACTTCCTAAACGTGGCAGGTGGCACGCAGATGAGCAATGCAGATACAGTCTACAAATGACAAGTTACTTGAGCGAAAACTTGAGACTTGGTAAATGGAAATGGGTCGGTCTTGGTGCGTATGGGATCATCTTTAGGCAGGAATAGAAGAGTAGACATTAAATTAACACGCTTTTTTTGCTTTGTGCCATGAATCACCTTGGACTTAGTCTCCCTGTTCCCACGATAACTACATAGTTCTAAGTCCTCAATGTTTGTATGATGCCCTTTTAATAAAATTACATGCTCTGCAATAGCCAGACTCAAAAGCTGCTTGTGCTATAGGAATGACAGCAGGCATCTAACAGCTCTACACACATACGCGTAAATACGGAGTGGCATGTCCCCAGTGTCAGAATGATTAGAATGCCAAATTGAGGTTTGAATCCTCCAGCTAACTGCTTTCTAGGAGATGTCTGTGAATCTGTTAATACATATGGACTTTCTTAAACAGCGTTATTTATTATCTACTGCGGAAATACAGTATTGGAAGACATGAGGTATAAAACCATAATGAAGAGGCTTAATAATATGGATCTCCTCCAGCCTTTAAGCTGCATCTATCCTAAATGTTTTGCCCTTGCTCTGAGACAGCCTACATGCTTGCAGCTCCATCCTGTCTCTCAGCTGCAGTAAGCCCAGTAGAATATTGATCACCTTTCAGTTTTATTTATCTATATTCTACCCAGCCAATGTCTTTTAATCTCTCGGGGACTAAACCTCAGCAAAAGTATGTTCAATTTACTTGGTAGTAGCATGGTTTTGACATTAACACTTAGGTTCTCTGAGCTGCTTTGAAGTTTCTTACTCTAGCTAACTTATCACATAGTCTTTGTATCAGTTTTCGTAGATCAGCCCTATCTCCGGTTTCTCCGAACTCTAGTACAAGACGACTTTGATATAAAATTGAAAATGGAGGTTGAGTTAAAGCATCCCAGTTTGTCTCTAGGGGAACTTAGCACAGTAAGCAGTTCCATAATGTTGACAGGAAAAAAAAAAAAAGTCACTGAATTCAAAGGGACAAGAAAGTTGTCCAGTCTGTGCAATTAAAAAGAAGTGATGTTCTAGAAAATGTACTCTATGACAGTTACGAGTAAACTCTGTAGTAAATAATTACATTCCATGTATGGGTTTTTCTTTTCCAGAATACCAGCTCAGTAACTGTTCCAGAAACACTGCTGTTTGTTTCAACCCTTGATGGAAGTTTGCATGCTGTCAGCAAGAGGACGGGAGCAATCAAGTGGACTTTAAAAGAAGGTGAGCAGGAGGTGTCCTGATGCTCTCTACTCAGTAACAGTAATAACAGTCATATCAATTGATAATTCAGACTGTTGTAGGGCCTGGTAAATACTTTCTTTTCCTTCTTAATTTTGCTGTTGCTCCAGAATTAAGCTACAATGTTTCTGGACTCCTGTTCATATTTTCACTTGCAGATCTTTTCCAGGTTTATGGGGGTTTTTTTGACAGAACTTGTTTAACTTGATAATTTGTTTAACTGTAGTGATATAATTGGTAGGTACCATGTTTTATGGGAATGAGCGCAATATAAGCAGACATAGAACAGAATGGAAGGCAAATGAGAGTGTCAGCTGGTGGAACTGGTGGCAAAGCGCTTGCATGATTCTGTCTCTGGAATACCCTACATTCACTGGTGCAGTGGGTATCGAGCAAACCTCGGGTCTTTTTTTCTGTAATAGATGTTTAGGAACAGCACGTTTTTTTACATAAAAGAACTGCATTTGTGTAAAGAAATTTAACATTGCTCAGTGACTGGAAGTGATTTTGCAATTTTAATTACTGAGCAAATATAGGTCATTCTGCTTTCATGAAAAATTCAGTATTTAATACAGATTTGTTTTAGTGGAACTCCGATTACGTATGGTAGAAGTGATAGTAGCACTCTCTGTTCACTTCTGGGAATAAATTAGAAAGCAGGTCAAATGGAAAGGAGTCACAGTGATTGCATCATTCTGTCCTCTATTTTTAAACCTGATGTCAGTTTAGTAGGTGAGCTGAAATGGTAGGAAATGGATTGTGTGTATCTGATGTCTGCAGTACAAACCAGTTGTTCTTATTTGTGAAGCCATTCATATTTGAATGCAAATCTACCAGACAAAAAGTTAACTTCATAAATGAGCAAAGAATGCTTTTGTAGCTCCTCTTGGAGTAAAAAGGGGTGAGCAAGTATTTTCTTGAAGGATCTTGGTTAATAGGTGTGATTACATTTTCTTCCCTGTCTCCTCTTTAAATTTAGACCCCTCTTTTCCCTGAACAGGCGTGAATAAAAAAAAGTTATCAGCCTCCTCCTTTATTGTTGCTATAGGCTACTGCAGTATTAACAGAAGCTTATTGGTTTTTGCTTGTCGTTCAGCTGACATGAACATACACTACATAGTCGTGTCCTAGAAGGGTATCATAACTGGCATTCGTTTGCAGCCAGACTTAGTAAGTGGCAAGAGGTTTTTTGAGGAAGAAGTGAACACACTTTGGTAACGAAAAGGGTCTTTGTCACAGTGTATTGCTCAAGCAACTTGCCTTGTTTAAAAAAAAAAAAAAAATTGTTGCAAAACTGTTGTTGGTACGGTAGAACTGCCAGACTGGATAATCTAGTTTTATAGGACTTTTTTTTTCTCTCTGTTGCTAACTGTGTATTATTCTGCATCTTATGTACATGAGGTATGTTCACTTGCTTTTTGTAAAGCACTTATTGCCCATTAGTTTAATTCTGTGTAATAGAACAATACACAAGAGACAATGAAAAAAAATAATGAATGGTAGTTATTGTTACAAGATGCTTCGTGAGTTAACTTAGTTAAGTGTACATGGAACAAGGGCCTGTACATATAAATTGGCAAATTAATTTGTAATTGGAGAGGTTTTATTTATTTTTGCAAAACTGTATTTGTTGGTGGCCACCCTGTGGGTGGGAAGCCCAACAAAGATGTGACAATGTTGGAAACTAATAGCTCAGGAAAGTCCTTGCCATCTTGCTGTGCTAAATCTCTGGAGAGATTTAATAGTGCAGAATTCAGTATTAATATTAGTGTATAAACACAGTTGTTGGGTGCACTCTCTCTGTCAACAATATGCTTGTATTGTTATAGAGAATTACCCAGTGGGAAGTTGCATGCATTGCAAGCAGTGCTCTTGCAGGTGCTGTTTTACCCTGATTATCAGACAGTGAACCATGTGTTGTAGTTCATGTACTTTGACAAGTTGTGGAGGTCACCTGAAGTGCTGCAGCGGTGTTCATCAGGAAGAGAATGTTTTTTTACTGCACTTAAGCAGCAAGGTATTTAACAAAGGGCAATTCATGTACATTTTAGTTTTGCTGGGGAAAAAAACAAGGCAGTGTTCATTATCAGGCAATACTTAAACAAACATGAAAATCTTGCCATGTGTGGTTTGTTTCAATTTAGCACGGAAGCTTATCTTGGGTATGCAGAGTAAATGAGCCAGTGGTTATCACCACAATAATGTTTGGGTTTCTTGCCTTCATGTAGTGCTGGCAAGAAAGGCAGTCTGAATACTTGTGCTCCCCATAAAGCAGGCCAAAAAGTGGGTCTGTTAGTCATAGGACTCTCCAGTAGTTCAGAAATAAAACTGCGTTCCCTGCAGTTACATGCAGTGAAATTGTGGACTGACTTGTTGAGGGTGCTTAATACCTTCATTTCCTGTTGGCTTCTATGGGTCCTACTGTCGGGCAGCTCAGGATTTTTCAGTGGCCAGGTGACTGATGCTGCTCATTCCCTGGGCCTTGGAAAGCTGGAATATGGTTGGAAAGTTTATAGAAAGAACCCACACTCCTCTTGCCCCCAAATTTCTGAGAGGCACCTTTGCTCCTGCTGCAGCCCCACCAACACACGTTGTATTGAAACGGTATTGAAAGGGTGTGGCACACATTTAAGATCAGAGACTAAATAAGGCTCTTAGTGCTGTCTCTGATCAGTAAAGGGAGCTGTCAGTTCTAAGTGACAGTGTGATAGGCTGTCTTGTTTTCTGCGCTTGCCACTAGCAAGATACTTAATCAGCATCCTCAGTAAGATTGCTTGGGATGAAATATCTTCCCCAAAACTGCTGGAAATGAAACTTGTCATTGCCTATAGATCTCTTTGAAAGGTACAGGGGCGCAGCACTTCAGGTTTGCTTTTAGGTAAGAAAGTAGACTGTGATAGAGTTGGTGATGAGAATACCTATTGGCAAGGCAGAAATCTGGAGAATGCTTTTCTCCTTAATGTCAGATTTTATATTCACAATCTGATTTCAGTGTGAGCTTTAAGAATGTGATTTTAAGAATGTGACTGTCCTGTTCCCTCACATCTTTGTAAAAATCATCCTGTATGTCTTTGTTAACTGAAGAGCTTAGGTTAATGAGCAGAATATTGAACTTCGAGATGTTAAGAATGTAGTGTTTCAAACTGTACTCTTGGACAGAGTATTTCTCTGTTCCGATAGTCACTTCTGTGTGTCCTTCTGTACTGCTCAAAGTGATCTCTTTTTCATTCACCAGCGCCTTAAAAGCTTTTATCCTAAGAACTAATTCAAAATAATTTGCCAGAAGAACACATAATATATACAGATTTGGGTCTAGATTTAGAGCCAGCAGAAATTTTGTTACAATCTTCAGTTCTCTGTAGCAATCAAAAAAATGATGGCCCACAATCAATTTAAAAGGTTTTGATTTCTGATACCTTACTCATAACCTATGGACTTCAGTGATCTAGTCATGGTAAGACAAAGATAAAAGGACTGTATCTATTAATGGTATGCAATATGTAGATTTTTAAAGGGCAAATCTGAAATCTGTAGGTCCTGCTCTAATAACAGTTGTTATTCTCAGGCAAGAAGAAATAACTTTGTGCATAGCTGTAAATTAATAACGATTATCAAACCAAAACAATTGTAGAACAGTACTCTTCAGCAAATTCCAGAGGATAGTTTGTTAGAATCTCTAACCACATTTACTGCAATTGCGACAGCAGGCGAGGATGACATGATTTTAAATTGGCCCGTTAGCCCAAATCTTATGGTGGTGCCTCTGGTCAGGAAACCGTTTTTTCCAGCTCATTCCAGTGGGGCAGTGACTTACTTGTTTGCTGTTTCGGAATCTCCCACTTCTTCTTTTCAGTCATTGGTTTTGTCTGTTCTACATAAGGGGACATTACAGTGATGAAAATATGCAACTCTTGTGCATTAAATCTTGTGCATTAAAAAAGGCTTGGTTTTTGGTCAAAGGGCAAATTTTATCTTATCATGTTTGTGAATGGCCTGGTTTCAGCTGGGATAGAGTTAATTGTCTTCCTAGTAGCTGGTATAGTGTTATGTTTTGGATTCAGTGTGAGAATAATGTTGATAACAAGCTGATGTTTTCAGTTGTTGCTACGTAGTGTTTATACTAAGTCAAGGATTTTTCAGCTCCTTGCGCCCAGCCAGCAAGAAGGCTGGAGGGACACAAGAAGTTGGGAGGGGACACGGCCGGGACAGCTGACCTCAACTGGCCAAAGGGATATTCCATACCATGTGACGTCAAGTCCAGTGTATAAACTGGAGGGAGTGGGGCTGGGAGGGATTGCTGCTCAGGACCTAACCGGGCATCGGTCTGCGAGTGGTGAGCAATTGCATTGTGCATCACATGTATTTTCCAATCCTTTTATTATTATTGTTGTCATTTTATTATTGTTATTATTAGTAGTAGTAGTTTCTTCCTTTCTGTTCTATTAAACTGTTCTTATCTCAACTCACAAGTTTTACTTTTTTTTTTTTTTCCCAATTCTGTCCCCTATCCCACTGGGTGGCAGGGAGTGAGTGAGCGGCTCCGTGGTGCTTAGTTGCTGGCTGGGGTTAAACCACAACAGTGAAATATGGAGAAAAGTCAAATGCATTATATTTAGCATTACGGTTGTAGTTTCAAAAGTTGTATATATGGCTTTTTTCCATATATGTATGCAAAATGTGGGTTAGGATTATTTCAGAATAATCTGAAACGTGTCGTATACTTCTGCCCGCTCACAAGCAAATGATACAGGCACAAATATTTTCTTGCCATGATGCAACCAAAACTGTATTGGGACATCTGCCTGCTGCCAGGTCAAAATGTTAATTTCAGTGAAGCATAACTGAGCCCAATAATTTACTAAATTACTGGTTAGTCATTATGTTAACAGGTTTCTAATAACTGCTGTACTTGTGAATAAACAGAATTCTAGAATACATCTTTATAATCTAGGATCAATGTCCTTTTAATTTTTTTTTGGACACAGTTATTTTACAAATCTTTTTATTAACTTGTAAAAATGAAAGCTTTTTGGTTCTTAGAGGATAACATTTTTTAAGTCCCACAATGACAAGGAGAGGTATCAGCAGTCTTTTTAATGGCATTTCTATTCTGCTCATGCCCTTGAACTCCCTGTTCGTGCGGGCATTAATATACTTTGCTGAATTAATTTAATGAAAAGTATCAGTGGCAAGAATTTTACCAATAGTGTGTGCATGTGCTTGTTTACACACAGGTGTGTATTACCAGATCAGAAAGCTAAAGCTAGTGTGTATTGAATTGTAGGATTTTAATATAGGTATCATTAACATACTCTGCCTTAGTAGAGGCTGCAGGAAAAACAAATTGGAAACCCATGGAAATACCTGTAGAAAACTCAATCTTCCCTCCGGTAGTGGAGATACTTACAGGATGGTGTACTCCATAGTTATTTTGACATCTTTGTTTTTAGTCTAGAAAGTGGAAAGCTTTTGGACAGGATATCGTACCAAAAGCTTTATGTAGGACATTGCAAGAAGTTGGCTTTTCCTCTGCTACAGGGAATGGAAGCTTAAGGGAGAGGCAGATGTATTTTTATCACAGTTTTATCACATTTTGTCTGTAAAGTTTTTGCTCCAATACAGAATACTTACTGCTTTGTTCAGTGGTTATTATCACTAGTGTTGGTATTGGAACAGATCGGGCCTATTAGAATAACTCACCTAATTACAGGGAACTGCAGTTCAGGGAAGTTTTGAAAGCAGGATTACGTGATTACAGTCTCAGCATGTTAACACTTGAGTGCTGAGCTGTTGAAGAGAAGGCCTCAGTTCTCTGACTTTTGCAAGAACTTTTTCTGTTTGACCCGTTGTGGAGCAAAAGGTGACTTCAGTTACAAGATGACTCATTCTTTTACTAGTCTGTATTCAAGCATATGAAAACTATTGTAAGACCTGACAACAATAAATTAAATTCAAGATTCTCTTTTATCTCAGAGTTCTTATTTCAAAACAAACTTTGAAATAAAGTTGGAATATGTCCCAAACCACATGAAAGTGAATGTGAAGAGTTTATTGTCTGTCTTCAAAGTATCTTCGCAGAGCTACATCCTTAGTTCAAAATTGTGAAAGCGTTAAGAAAATGAGAAAATTTACATCACCCCAGTAGCAAAAAATGTAGAGAAATGGCTCTCCAGAGCCTGTCTTGCCAGATGGATGGTAGCAGTAGTGAAAGGAGAATTCCTTCCACTTCAGAAGATAAACTACTCCATCAGTTTGCGTTCACTCATTGTGAATAGTCTTGTGCATGGAAATTAATCAGATATTGATACTAAATGCTTTCTAACTGTTCATATACAACACTTAAATGTTGCAGGAAGCCATTGGAATCAGTGTTTTGGTTCATGTGCCAGTAAGTACTAAAAAAAATTCCTGCTGCTTTGTTATAACATCTTAATCTGTTCCATCTACCTTTTTTTTATCATTGTTAGTAAATCAAATTTCAGTTACTGAGAAAACAAGTAAAAGCAGGTTTTTTTCACTTCTGATAAAGCACTGTTGTTCTTGATATTGAAGACATGATACTAAAGAAAAGTTTAAGGCCTTTCTCATGAGCCTGATGCTTCTGCACAGCACACACTGAAGAGCTTAGAACTTGTCATAAGGCTTTCATTCATGTCTTGTGATATGCAAGAGTGCTTCAGAAAAACTCACTGCAGAAGTTGAAGAGACATTCATGGGATTTCTGGCATCGTTTATTGAAGTGTAGGATACATTTGTTGATGAAATTGTTATAAGTGACATTTTTCCAACAGCCTTCAGAAATATAAGCTTGGGGGTAAAAGCTTAATGCAAGTAAATATTGCACATATACATACATATGTTCTTTCACTATTATGGTGCTACATGGTTGATGTAATCATGCAACACTTCTCAGACCTTTGAGACAGTTGGAGCAGAGTGGAGCACTTTTTTTTTTTTAAGTAGATTGCCCAGTCTTAGAAAATTAAGTGAAATCAAGTTATTAGTCCAAAAATGCTGTACTGTATTATTATTACTATTATTCACTGTATTTTGGGGGCAGAGAGGGAGCTATAGGAAAGCACTACTAACCAGACTCTCCTGCAAATGTCATGGACAAACCAGGATCAGTTACTAGAAAATATAATCTACCTTTTGAAATTTTCTGTAATTGTTCAGGTTTTCCTGAGCATTCTTTGAAAACAAACCTGAAATATTAATATGTTTGAGGAAATTGCATTCTGTCCTGTTCTGCTGTAGAGTGTGTGTTATGTCAGTAACAGTGCAGTTAGAAGATTTGGAACTTGAGTCAGATAGTGCTAGTTTTATACTGTAATTTCATATAACAACTTCACACCTCCATTTAATTCGGAGAATAAGCAGTCCTTTTGTTAAATTTAAAACTTTCTGAAGATAATTTGGGCAAGAAACTATTTTCTTATGCTTTGCCTAGCCTGACTAGAAAGTGATTTTTAAAAATATCTGCATTAACGTACTTAAACAATGTATACGCAGTCAGTTATCACTTCAAAAACAAGTTGTGCAGCTTTGTTATCACTAATGATCATTTAAGAAGGAGATGTTTGTAGATAGGACAAAGTTGCTCAAGCACTGTTGGTGAAGATTGCTGTTATCTAGCAATAGTGATTGTTACCACAGGCAACTTTATTTTTTACTTAAGTGCGACACTCTCTGTGTAATCAGTTCATCAAGAGACTTGCAAAGTTTGTTTGGCTTTTGCCTTTAGCAATGTTTGTAGCATTTGCATTAAGTCTTACTTTGGCTGAGGCAGGTGCCATTTTCTGCTGATTTATGATGCTGTTTCTTTCACAAAACTGTGAGAGTTTCCCTTTCCACGAAGCATTTATGATTATAAAAACTCTAGCCTGTGGTTTTTAATGTCTCTTAGCTGATTTCACCTAGACTTATGGATACATTGAGTATATAAACTTAATGTCTGTTTGCTTTTAGTAGTTCAACCTAGCAGTTCAACTCCAGAGTTGAACCACTTTATATAATGGTCAGCTAATGCTTTTTTCTTGCTTGCTTTTCTTTAATAATGGAGAGATGGTGCTGTAAGTCACCATGTGTTGCATTCGATATTGTAAAGCTCATGGAATGCTTGAAGCAAACACTGAGAAATAATTGGCATATAATCAACTGTAGAGTTTGGAGCAGGGGGGTCCCTCCCAACATATCCTGAAACCAGTTTCTTCACACAAGGGATAGAAATGAATTGCTTGAATTAGTTCATGGAATAAAGGTCTGACTAAGCAGTGTTGTCTGTAGAGACAGATAGACAATGATGAATCATTAACTCCTTTGTTTGAATGTTAATTATCCTTAGGGCCTTTTGATGTGTACTTGGGTTCTCAATAAATTAAATAGAGTTTATGATATAATGTTGAGCTCTACACTTACATAGCATTCCCATCTTACATCAATGAACAGTAGTAATGGTGATAATTCATAATTAAGAGAAAAATTGCTCAAGATAGGTACTCTTGGTCTCCGTCTTCTATGACTACATGTCAGTGCCTAGGACTGTTAAGAGTACCAGCTAAATTATCTCAGAATTTTTGCTGTCCTATGTATGAGGCTCTGAGTGTAAGCTAATGTGACTAGGCTGTGTCTGTGCCATCCAGTGGGTTTCCTCGTAGAGCTGGCATACAGCTCTGCAGGGTCCCTGCATTAGAGGAAATTTGTTGTGATGTGGAGGGACGCTCTGTTTGACGCTGTTCTTGCCGATGCAGGAGATGCCAGTGCAGTGGTCAGTAACCATCTGATGAGGGAAATAGGTAAAGCATGAAACTTGACCAGTCTGCTTGCTGAGCAGTGAGTTTGCTAGGCGTAGTAACCTTCAGTGCTTGAGTAGAGCAGTGCTCCCTCTCTGGTTAATTGGATTGTTCCCAGAAGCTTAAAATGCTTTTGAGTAGTTTGTTCTAGCAGCTTTGAAGATGTATCTGGAACATTTTTTAGGCTTAAAGGGGGAGGGGGGGGGAAATATATATATATATGTATAGTGATGTTTTGATCAAAGCTGCTCTGATAGTGTTTACTATTGTAAAAATAAATCAATGAAAGTAAAAATAGCTTTACTGTTATTCCTCGTATTGTGCTTTTTTCTGTCTCTGATATTATATGTGTATCTTTTGGTGACTAGTGTTTTCAGCTGCATTGTGGGTAGAGATCTGTTTGGGTGGGGGTTTCTTATGGTTTTTTTAATCTGTTACATAAAATGAAGGGACATCCTCCTAGGCTGTTAACATCAAACCCAGCAGTGTGATGCAATTTACTGCAGAGTGGTAGAGACTTTATCAGACCCACGTAACGAACCCTGAATTTCTTGTTCTTGTCTTGCTTAGCTCTGCAAATATCACAGTACACTCAAGCTGTTCAGAATCTGTGCCAGTTGCCCAAAGGCTCTTAAAACATCATTGTTTTGTTCTTATTTCCTTCCTTCATGATGTTTGCATGGAGACAGAACAGTTGAAAAAACAGTGTTTCTTTGCTTGGTCATCTTCCATCTTCTTACTCAGGCTTATTCTATTGTAATGGTTTGATTTCCCCTGTGGAAGGGAAGATACCTTGCATCCCTCTTGACTTCTGAGTTACTTTCTGCCAATATACCCATAAATAAGCACACACGTTTGTCTTGGAAATTGTAGAGTATGTCTTACAAATCTGGGAACTTTTGTGGTTTTGGCATCAGGGTTGAAAATCCCACGATTCAGGATTTTTTGAGGCCTCAGTAATTTTGAGGTCACATTACCTTACATTAAAATCAAATTATCATTCTTAATTTACCTTTTAATATGTAAGGATTTAGATTTAGCATTGTCAGGTTTTATTTCATAACTTCTTTTTGTTGGTGCAGGCTGAACTGTGATTCTGATCACTCAAAATACCAGCTACTATGAGATTGTTTCCAAACCTTTTGGTTTTTTTATGTAATGTGGATTCTTGGATAAATTTTAGTGGGGAAATTATTTAAGTGAAAAAAATCAGGTTTTATGTAATTTTGAATAGCCCTTGTCAGACTTCTGTTTTTCTTTTCAGTGACATGCTGATCACAGAGGTTTTGTCTTGGAGTAGGAAGTGGAACTAAGTTTCTTCTGACTTGCGTTGGAGACTTGCTCTTAAGTCATTGGCAGTCTTCCGGCTCATTTGAGTTAGGTGTAGCACTAGGCTTTCAGTTTGTCTGTTGCATCTTAAATTAAATACTGAGTTAGCTAGAAAGCATATGCTTACCTGCCTGATACACAATGTACCTGAGACACAAAGTAGCAAAAGTTCATAAGATACAGATTAAAAACTATCGAGACAGTACTTTATCACTGTTCTCACAGTGTCTGCAAACTTATATTAGCTGTAGCTTGTTTTTAAGTAAAATTGGTTGTTGAAGCCTGCACAGTGAAAGCAGTTGCTGCAAGTTATGGTCAGCTGCCTCCTGGGCAGCCAGTGCCCAGCGATCATGCACACATATTGGAAGCAAGAGGTTTTTTTAACATGTATACAGGCAGTTTTAACAGACTCTATATGCTCTGTCCAAGTGAGAAATAAGGAGAAAACTCAAGATGCAGTACAGTACTGTTATCTTCTCTGAGTCTCCTCCCAGGGGTGGCTGGGAAGTAGTGTTGATAAAACTGAGCAAAGAACTTCAGAAAGTTTAAAACTTCTCAGGTGCTTTGTATTTTCCCACTTTATAAACCTTGTTTCACAACCAAACAGGAGGTGGTTGAGGCTGCTGAGATGGCTACTGTCAAACTCCGTGCATCAGCCTTTCAAAAAGGAGCAAGTTGTTGAGGCCTGACTTAATCCTGTATCTAGTGAATTCAAGGAATTGAATCGCCAGTATTATGACTTTTTCTTTTTCCGTTTATGCAGATCCCGTACTCCAGGTGCCAATACATGTGGAAGAGTAAGTCTGTTTCCTTTATCTCATTTACTGCTTGTTCGATTTTCACTGACATCTTGAAATTTGATTTAATTTGAATGAAAATGATCTATGTTCTAGAAAAATGGAATACCTTGTGTTGAGTCAATTTAAGGTGGTTTGGAGAGCAGATACAGAAAGGATATAACTAGCTACATATAATTCTCTTATTTGTAGCGCTAAGAAGAAACATCCTGTCTGCAGACTGTTCTCTCAAGCCCTTGCTCAGGTTCAGAGATCAAGTTTGCTAACTGTGCCACAATCTTAATTGAGCAGCTTTGAAAATAACAGAAACAGCTAGGGAGTGAACTCTGGGTTTTGTACTTATTCTCTTCAAATAAAAGGCTAAAAATAGTGAAGCATAGGAAACTGCAACCACCACTACCAGAATCTTCAAATGAAACCCTCAAGCTGTTACTTCAGAGTAGTTCCTCCAGCATAGCAATCTCTCATTAAACTAGAAAATTTGGGGCTTTAACTTTATGTCTCTGAAGTCAGTACTAACATCCTTTCTTTTTTGTGGTTTGTTTTTGATGTTGGGGTTTGGGATTTTTTTTTTTTGTACTTTGGGTGGTGGGGTTGCCTTTACCTCTCAAATTTACGTAGTTCTGGCAACTCTTTTATTGTTCCTTGCCTTCCTTATGCTGGTTTTTTTTTGTTTATTTGTTTTTAATTCTGTGGCATTTTAAAACCATATAGATCTTGTTTAAAAGCTTTCACCCAAGTGATTGCCTGCCACATTTGGATCTTCGAATTTTCAAATTTATTAGTAATCTGAATTAGTTCCGAAACTTCTTTATATTTTTTTCATTTTCACAGTTAATAAATTAAACTTTAAAAAAGGATAATGCAAAGTAAAAAATTTAATGTCAGATGAACTTCCCTGTAAAGCCAGTACTGACCATAGTTGCTTTCCTGTTCTCTGAGAAGCACAGTACATTTTTTGTCATTTATAATTGCTGCTTAAATCCTAGGCCAGCATTTCTTCCAGACCCAAATGATGGCAGTTTGTATACACTTGGTGGCAAGAACAGTGAAGGCTTGACTGTAAGTATATTTTTTTTTTAAATTCTCTTCTCTGATAATTTTTAGAAAAGTGGCATAATCAGACTCACACAAAGGATAAGTCCCCAAGGGAACTTTCTGCTTTCTTGACAGTACTGTAAAGTTTTGCAGGCTTTTGTACTGTTTAATGGAAGTGTACCAGTTTCTTGGAAAAGCTTGATCAGACTAGCCAAAAACCAGCATATGTTTTGTCCACTTGTACTATTTTTCTGTAATTTGGTAAAATAATGATGATGACAAATAAAATGTATGTGGTATTATCCAAATATTGAATAGTCTCTGTATGAGTTGATGGGAAAGGTATACCCAGAATAATACAAATCAGATATGTCCCTTTCACCCAAATACTTAATTTTTTAAAACTATCTGCCAAAAGGCAGGATTAATACATGTTCTGTGCTGACACCTTTAGAAGATGTCTTTATAAGATTTAGTAAGCAGACAAAAATGCTGAACCTTTTCAAAATAGTCACCAATCCATGCAACCCACAGATACTAGCTAATGTTTGACTTTTATTTTTAAACTTTGTGGTGATACTCAGATAAAATGTTTGGCTTTCCACAAGTTTCTTTTCTCTGGCAGCTGCTATGATTTCCCTTAAGAACTTTAATATTGTTAAATATTTTAGTATTCGCTCACCACTCCCCCACCCCCCAGTACAGCCAGCTCATAACTTGCAAAATGATTCTTGGTTCTTTTCCTGGGTGAATCCAGGAAGCAGCAATCTATTTGAATCTATTCCTTCATTCTGTTAATCTCCTCTCTTTTTGAAGTAATTTAATTTCTGTTTAGAATCACTATTATAATAAAAGTATTAAGCAAGAGTGGAGTAATTTTAGCATATTTCAGTAAACTTAGCAAAGGCCTGATCTTTATTGTTGGTGCAGCTTGTCTGTTACTCTTGTGACCTCATCCCAATAAAAGTCTCTTAAAACTTAGTAAGGATTGTCACCCATTCTGTAAGTGCAATACAGGCTTGGCAGTATCTCAAGAACTCTTCAGCTGGAGATTCATGCTTCACCCTCTCAACAGTTTCATTTGTATGAAGATACCTGGCCTTTACAAATGTTACTGTACAGTCCTATGGAGAACCGTTTTATACTCATTATAGGAGAGGTAATTAAACCACGGTATGTTGAAGCCCAGACAGTTTATAAGTGATGATGGTAGACCTTAAAACCACAGTCTTAGCCTCCAAACATCTCAGCTGCAAGTAATTCTTCCATGCTACATGCATTTCTCCTATTGTAAACTCACCGAGACAGACTTCTCTCTGTTCTGGGTTTGCAGAGCAGGGCCTTGACCTGAAATTTTGAGTTCTCAGGCACTGCAATAATACAAACAAACAATAAAACCCTGTCATTTGAGATTTCTGAAGTTTTCTGGCCACCCTTTTCTGTGAATAAATGTGAAGACTATCACACCAATGTGAATAGGCTTTTATTGTGGTTTTTTTTTTTTTCCCTAGAAACTTCCATTTACTATCCCAGAGCTGGTGCAGGCATCTCCCTGCCGCAGTTCAGATGGGATCCTGTACATGGGTGAGCTCAATTTTTATCTTTGATATTGTAAGATGTTCAGCAACTACAAAATGTAGAGACTCCCAGACAGACTGCATGGACATAAGCTTTATTTTGGGTATTAAGTATGGGTTTTCATGAACCTTTCTGATGACAGAAAACTCTGATTAATATAGAATTCAATTACTGTTTGAAGATTAAAAACCAACTAGTTTTCCTGAAGGAGAAAATAGCTTTTCTAAGCAGTGAATAGCCTGTATGGCTTTTTTTGTTTTCTTGAGATGCTATCTTTCAACAAAATGTGACTTCTACTTAAAATCTTACGCTTGTAAATGTCATTGACTGCCTGATAATTATAATTAAAGTAGAAATCCCATTGCAACATGGTTAGACATCCTCCGTTACCTGAGATACAGTCAGTTCATTTATACCACAAATAATAATGAATTTATGCCTCACTGTCCTGACTCATTCTAATTGCAGATGGATTTGGGAGGAGAAGGGAAGAAGGAAGGACAGTTATTACTTATCACAACAGTAGAATGGGTGAAGGATCAGGATGAGCTTAGTATTGTTTTTTTAATCTCCTGAAGGGCCAATACCTACTTCTAGTTTTCCACTTTGTGTCTCTACAGTAAAGGAGTGAAAAATGTTTATTTGAAGCTTCTAAACAGAATGCATATGTGTTAGTGTCAAAGAAATACTTAAGGTCATGGCTCATGTAGTCTTGAATGGGATGTTAGGATTACAGTCCTTAATCAATTTGAAATGTGTAGACCCTCATAATTTTTTTTCCACCTACTGTCCTTCAACATTAGCACTTCAGTCTCTTCTCTGCTAGCTCACAGGATCTTCTACGCTCAGAATTCTGTTAGATTTTATCAGTGTGAAAAAATAATGCAGCCAATAGTACTTACCATTCTAAATATTGTATTAAGTTTTTCTTGTCAATATTGGGGATTGGCCAGCAGTGCTAAATGATGAAACTAAGCCCGACTATGAGAAATTGTTTTATTAAAAATGCTTTATTCACGCTAAGTTCATGAGCCTACCAAAGAAAAAAGAAGACTGAAAAGCTTCATGGAAGTGCAGTTTTTCCAACTGAATGGTAATGTGGGTTAAATTATGATTTCAGGTAAAAAGCAGGATATTTGGTACGTGATTGACCTCATGACTGGGGAGAAACAGCAAACATTGACTTCTTCATTTGCAGAAAGTCTTTGCCCGTCAACATCCCTCCTGTATCTTGGGAGAACAGGTCATATGCTTTTTTTTCTGCAGCTTAGAAGAAAATTTCTTGTTGTTGTTTTTCAAGTTTAGGCTCATAACAAATGACCTTGTGATCAGTTCAGGTTTGCATGTTTATTTCTTAGAAAAACTTCTGTAAATTATGATTTTAGACTGTACACAGAAAAATTACTAACTCTTTATAGCAGCAGAAAGATACTGTTTTTTTAAACTTTGGCAGTAGACGTGGTCCATTATTATTCTTGCTGACTATGTGGCATTTATATTCTATTTAACAGTGCATTCCAGTAGCAGCTGTGAACCCAAGTTTGCTCTGTAACATACAGCTTTTATAAAAACTGTTTAAAGAAAATGGAGATATAGCATATCCACTGAAATTACAGATGCAGTAGTCTAAACAACTGTTAAAATTAGACCAACACCATATAGGTGTTGACTAGTAAAAAGGAGTAAGTGTTACAGACTTGTTCGTTAACCTCTATATTAATGTGTTCTTTAAGTGCGATAGTTCAGTTACAGAACATGGTATGCTGAATTTTAGAATGCAGGGTGTGGAAACTTGTAAGTAAAACAAAGTACATCAGAAGCTGTGTGATAAAAGCAAAATGCTGGCACCGTGGGCAGTAACTGCAGAGCTTGTTTTGAGATTCCTGTGGATCAGTATATGAGTGGATTGGGTATTATCTTTAACAGCTGTGAAATGTTTATTTACCAGGAGTGTTGGGAAAATGAAATGCAGAGAGCAGTAAGTGTGTGGGGGATGTTTTGAAGAGTATCTCAGCTTTGAGATGATTGATTCTATTCTCTCATAGGTTTTTTTGCTTCACAGACTGTATATTTTTTAACAGAGTACACGATCACAATGTATGACACCAAGAAGAAGGAGCTGCGATGGAATGCCACCTATTTTGATTATGCAGCTACTTTGCCTGATGAAGACATAAAATACAGTAAGAATTTAATTGCTCTCTTTTTTTTGTTGTTCCCCCCACCCCCACCCCATATTG
Source organism: Haliaeetus leucocephalus (assembly GCF_000737465.1). Taxonomy (NCBI): domain Eukaryota; kingdom Metazoa; phylum Chordata; class Aves; order Accipitriformes; family Accipitridae; genus Haliaeetus; species Haliaeetus leucocephalus. Next base: position 3,874,086 of record NW_010973082.1, read on the forward strand.
GCCATGGGTTTTGCATACAGGCAAAAATATTCTGATTTAAAAAAAAAATAATAGGTGAAGCTGTCTGTCTGATTTTCGTGCAGCTGATATGCGTCTGCCAGTTTTTATCCTTTACATGCCATAATATCTAGAGCCTGTTAGGTAGCTTCAGGTAAACTGAATCTAAGAAGGTACGTTCTTAAAGATACGACTCTTTAAAATTCAGTGAAAAATGGCAGGAGAGGAAGCAAACCTAAACAGTGGTGTACACTCAGAAGCAGCTACTGCAGTGCTATTCCATTGCAACTGAACTTTTATCCACTTAATTCTAACAACTGATTCGTTGATAAGCTGTTCTTTTGCAGTATAAGGTATAATGGACTCCACAGTCAACATTAAGCTTAAACTGTTAATATGTATTATTAAAATTGCATGTCTGCAGCACAGACATAATCTCCTATATATTTGTATATTGTAGAAATGTCCCACTTTGTGTCTAATGGAGATGGACTGGTGGTGACCGTAGACAGTGAGTCTGGGGACGTACTGTGGATTCAGAATTACGCTTCTCCTGTGGTAGCTTTTTACATCTGGCAACGTGAAGGATTACGGAAAGTTATGCACACTAACGTGGGGATAGAAACTCTGCGATACTTGACGTTCATGTCTGGGGAGGTTGGACACATTACCAAGTGGAAATATCCTTTCCCAAAGGAAACAGAGACCAAGAGCAAACTGACGTGAGCATGAATATTCCTGTTCTCACTGTCTATTTGACAGAGCTTTGTCATTAAAACCTTATTTATATACATTCAGTTGAGGACTGTTCTACAAGTTTCGAGATGGTGAAAAGAATATGTAAAAGCAGCTCTAGTTCTCCAGCCATTATTTTATATTTGATCTTTTACTGTCTAAAGGCAGAGACCAAAAAAAACACCTATCATAAACTTAGGAAATGTATATTCATAACTTTTATCAGATGTTCTGTGTTAATGGTTTCTTATAATGTGGAATGGAATTGTTTTTTGTAATGTGAAGCCTTTCACGTTATAAAAAAGGTTCATAGCATTTTGGTAAATACCAGTTATTGAATAATGCAGAAATAGGATGTGAGTTATGTCAAATGAGTAATTGTGACGTGACTAATCAACTAATAATGCTTTCATAATTAAAAAGAATGGCTTCATAGTACAGCAGTACTTAAAACAATTTTACAGATCCAGGCTTTTCAAGATTTAAATATTGATGATTTGAGAAACTCATGCATTAGTTCTGCAGGATTATGTTGCCAAGGTTAGCTAAAATGCTAAAATATCCGTTTGCCTACTTCTTTCTAACACTTCCTGTTTTTTTCCAGACCAACTCTATATGTAGGGAAATACTCCACAAGTTTGTATGCATCACCATCAATGGTACATGAAGGAGTAACTGTTGTGGTAAGTTGGGAGCTGCAAGAGTTGAATGACACCTGCTGAAAACTGCCTTTTTAGAGAATTAGTACTGTCCTGGGTTTAAAAAAAAAAAAGTTGAAGTGGAAACATACATAAAAAATAAATAAAAAAGACAACTTTGCCATAGTAAAGTGGCAAAGGGATCCGATTAAAGTAGAAAATAAAACACCGAGGGCTGTATGTCTACAGAAATTTGGTTTTAAATTGCAGATTGTTGTCAAGAAATCCATAGCAAATTAAATATTTAATGAAACAATTAACAGTAAGCCTTAGACTGCATGACTGTATTTCAGGAATCATTTCAAATGCTGCAAAGAAGTAACTGTAGCTCATTAGGAATTGTGCCGGGCAAGATTAGCAGGAGTGGACCAGAGGTTGCTACATGGTATTGCCGGTGCATTGTGGTTAATGCTAAAATTGCTGGTTTGTTCATCAAAGTAACTCCCCGTAGATAGGAAACTGCATCATATTTTGTATTGCTCACGCTGTGGCTTTCCAGGTACAAAATAAAGATTCTGTTTAACTTTTCTAAAAAAAGAGAGAGTAATCTCATCTCCTAGGCAACGTGTAACTTAGAAGGTCTAATGTCCAAGGTTGTTGAAGCAGTTGCTGAGAGCATAATGGCAGTGTTTACTTACGGTGACTTTGCTGCCAGTCATTTTTGCTTGCCCACCAATTCTGACCTCCATTTTTTTATTTAGTTGCCTGTTTAGATATTACAGGGACACAGTGCTTCCATAATTGTAACAATCATCTCTCTCTCTAGCCCCGCGGCAGTGCCATACCCTTACTAGAGGGTCCAAAAACAGAAGGAGTCACAATTGAAGACAATGGCGAGTGTGTTATCACACCCAGTACGGATGTAAAGTTTTCAGGCAGACTGAAAGAAAAGAACAAACTCCACTATTGGAACGACTGGCTTTTAATAGGTACCCGAGGTCCCTTGCTTGGCCCTGGTCTGCCACTTGTGCAGGATTGCATTGCCATCTGGCGGACGATTCTAATCCTAACCTCAGAGCTGTTTGTCAGCTGCTTGTATATCAGTCACAATGACTGCCTCAACTCAGGCAGTAATTACTGAATTCTAGTAATCGTTTCTAATTCGTCTTCATTTGCATGTGAATTAATGTCTTTACGTATACGACTGCATACTGTTTTTTCCAAGACTTCTGCTTTATTCAATGTATAGGATGGAGAGTGCTTAGCTCAATATGTGGAAAGTTGTTTATTGTTTATTTGCCCCCTCCTTCAGTGAGGGGTATAGGTAATTTATATTTACTGTAAATAATGTATTCTGGTTCCTTTGGATTTTTTTATTGTGCATAATGTTACTTTAATTAATCATATGGATCAGATATCCATGTTTTCCTCACTTTACAAATGGAAGATTAAGGCACAGAGGCTGAAGATAATATTAATAAAGTGTTAGCCTGTCCTGTGTGCCCCAAATCCCAAAATTTTGGAATTGATTTTCAGGGCATTTACAATTTTGCTTCAAAAATGAAGACCTGTCTGAAGTTCAGTTTCAAGTGATGAAAGTTTATAATTAAGTGATACATGCCACAGGATCTCTGTGGCAGGCACAGAGTGTAACTTTCAGCTTCCTTAACTGCCACCTTTCTCTTCCTGTGATCCCTTTCTTTGTTGATACTGTCCTGCTCTTGCAGTATGTCAGGCGGCTCTCTTTAAATAGTTCATATTCCTCTGCAACCCTCTGCCCTGAATCACCCGTGTCCTCAATCTTTTCCCTCCTTTTTCTTTCCTGCTCTATACGCAAGCAGGAGTCTTCCTCTGTCCACTCCAGCTGCAAAAGCTGGGAGCACAGCAGCGTATCCCTCTTCTCACTCACTTGGCTAGCATGAGCCAAAGGAATGTGAAGAGCAATTGTAGCTGAGTGCTGGATCGATTCTTGCTGCTTTCTTGTGTAGTGCGATCCATTCCCTTCAGAACCGTTTCATATTTAGAACGCGATCTTTGCCTCAAGGCCACATCACAAAGCAAAACTATCTTGAGAGTGAGCCAGCTGGGAAGCATAATGCATGTTTCTCTCGTAGTCAGGAACCAAATCCACAGCCAGTGCACAGAGTTCTTGAGGATTGTGATCACTATACCTGTGACTGCTTGGGAAGGACAGAGGGGGGAAAAAAGTTTTAATTTGAGCTTTTGTTCTGTGATGTTCTCAAGCCTTTTGTAAATCAACTTTATATATGCTCTTCAGCAAAGATGCTGAAATCAAGGATACCTTTCCTAAAAAGGGACAACTTTTTATTTCAACAAATGTTTTTTATTTAAAGGGCACCATGAAACACCATTATCTGCCCCTACAAAGATCCTGGAGAAATTCCCAAGCAACTTACCTAAGAGGCCTGAAAATGTGATTCCGGCTGACTCTGATAAAGGCACTATTGAAGAGGTTTGTGATGAGAACAATCATCTTGCTGGATGACAGGAGAATATAAAGGAGTAGAAGTTGGGGAAGGACTCAGAAGGAAAGCTACATAGAATTACTTCACATTTTTTGTGTCAGATTTTCATGTACTTAGCATGTAGAAGCACTGGTATGATGATGTGTTGTTCCTTATTTCAAAATCAGGGCTTTCAGCTGCTTTTTTTTTTTTTTTTCCAGATGCAAAACTTTCTTTGACTGTGGTAGGGTTAGAAATTATTAAAAATTATTTAGCAGAAAGGCTAGCGTACAAATGCTCCATTACTCATGAAGATATTGAGCTAACAGAGCTTTCCTTGCCTCTTAGGTTATTGACATCGTTGAAGGTTCCTCAACAGAAGTGCCTCCTGCTGTTCCAAAGGATATTGAGGAGAAACCTACTCGGCCTATCCCTCGGCCAGAGGCTCCTGTGGACTCCATGTTGAAAGACATGGCCACGATCATTCTCAGCACTTTCCTGCTTGTGGGCTGGGTGGCTTTTATCATCACTTATCCAATGGTAATGCCGACTTAGCTTGATGTGCTTTTGAGTTTTGGGAGAGTCAGTAATATTTTACAGCCCAAGAAATGATAGGAATTAGAAAGCTATGCACTACAGCGTTTTTCCCCCCCTCCTCGCAGATGTGTGGTGGGTAGCAGAGGCTACAAATTTGACATAACAGTGATTTCTCTGGGCGTATGTGCCAACTCTGGAGACTTTTCATCCCACCAGTTCTGGTTTTTGTATGTGTTACTCTTTTCACGGACATAGTCTTAACAGCATTGGCTTCACTCCTCTCTTCCTCACCTGAACCACTGTCAGGTTTTCCAGGCTTTGGATCAAAGCCGTTATCCTTCTGTGGTTTAAAGACACCTAGTCAACCTAGTAACAGTTAGCTTTTGCCATATTAACCAACCAGTGTGATTTCTCAGCTTTGCAATGGAAGTTCAGAATGAAATGGAAAGCGTGTGAGTGAAAGTTCCCCCACCTACTTGGCTGACAATGTCACAGCAAGAGAGTTTTCCTCTCACCTTTTGGATGTAGCTACCCCACTAGCTATAGAGTTCCTTTTTGTGACACGACTGTAAAAACTTCACTCCACTTACGGAACTGAGGTCCTTTCTCACAGAGTGTCCATCAGCAGCAACAGAGGCAGCATCAGCTGGAAGAAAAGATACAGCTCTTGCAGCAACAGACACTGCCCTTTCGTGCTCCCAGCGATCTACCCCCAGAAGCAGATTTCTTGGACACCTCCTATGCACGGACAGAGAGCTCAGCCACCAGCACACCAAATATGTCCCCCAGAGCCTCAAACCATTCTGTGTATTCCAGCATCTCCACATCTGATGTTGGGAGCTGCCTCTCCACCGAGCAAGAAGAAGGAGGTAAAGTTGATCCAGTGTCTTTTATTGTGAGTCTCTGTATTTCCCCTGTCTGAATGATGGTACACCACAACAATTAAAATACTTATCGATGATACTTCATAGATCAAAAGCTGAAAAGGACCATCATTCTCATTTAGTCTGACCATTTATGCAGGTGTGCCTGCCCTAACTTTGAGCAGAATTATTTGCTTTAGAAAAACATACAGTTCATAACTGCCATCTGAGGGATTATGTTGTCCATGGTGGTATATTCTTCTAACCTGTAGCCATTCTAGGAAAAGGTTCATTTAAATAAAAATATGTATTATTACAATTAATTGGAATCAAGAAATAAGGATTATGCAGTGCGGCCTGCCTTCCTGCCTGATCTTCTTGTCCCTTCAAAGGCTATTCAGGGGAATTGCTAGTAAACCGACTTCCATAAATGTCAGTCAGCATTTCTTAAATTCAACAAGACGTCTTTAAAACTTTCTACAAAGAGTTTGTCTGCTGAGAACCATTAGTCTCTTATACCGTCTTGAGACATGATCTTTCCAGACGTTATGTCAGGTGTTGTGTACAGAATGTGTTTGAGTCCGCATGCTGGATCATTTGGTCACCAGAGAGTATGTGCCTGCTCAGCATGAGTACCAAAATGGAGATGTTCATTTGTTTTGATCATCTGTGGTGTTAAACATGAGCAAAGAGACTTTTACATACTGGCCTAGAAGGATGTGCAGTTGTATAAGACTGACTTGACTCATCCTAAACTAGTCCTTGTTTCTTGGTTTTTGTACAGATGAAGATGCAAACAGAGTGATGGTTGGCAAGATTTCATTCAACCCAAAAGACGTACTGGGACATGGAGCTGAAGGGACAATTGTTTACAGGTAGAATATGTGCATTCAGCATTAAATAGACAAATTAATATCCTATTTGCATTAGGTCCTTTCTCTCTCTTTTTTTTTTTTATAATGCCACGCCCCCACCCCACCTCCCCACCCCCCATATCTAGTATGAACAGAAACGAAACTTTTGAAGAAGTATTTTGCGTGTATCTGGAATATTTTCATGCAGTATTTCTTCACTAGCAAAAACTACTTTAGTTCCCATAGAAATGTTTAATGACCAAACCTGTTTCCAGCATAAATGCTTTAATATGCCTCCATAAAATGTCTTCCGTTGTCACTTGCTTTGTACATGCTTTGTCTACAGAGAGCGTAAAAGGTTGATGTGGCTTTCCTTCCTGGCCGTAGGGGGACATTTGATAACCGTGATGTTGCAGTTAAAAGAATTCTTCCCGAGTGCTTCAGCTTTGCAGACCGTGAAGTACAGTTGCTGCGAGAGTCTGATGAGCATCCTAATGTGATCCGCTATTTCTGCACAGAGAAGGACCGGCAGTTTCAGTACATAGCCATCGAGTTGTGTGCTGCCACTTTACAGGAGGTGATGGGTCACTTGCAAACCTACAGAATTTGTGAAGGTCTTCTCCCTGGAAGGCCTTCAATTTCCTTTAGCTTAAGTTGCTGAAATGCCTGCAGCAGGAGATGTTGTTACTCCTGCCATCGTAGGAATGTGTAATTGTCACGGACCCAACAGGGGTGTTTTCAGACCTTTAGAAAGACATCCCTAACCCTGTACCGATTTAAGGACAGAAGCTGTTGTCCTTTGATTTTCCTTCTTGTGAAGGACTCCCTTCTAGTCATCATCCTACTCCTACCATCCGGACTTCAAAGACCCTCTACTCTTGTTTCTGGAGCACAGTGCTGTATAGAATTCTAGCTCTGAATGACATTTTAAAGATCATTACCTTCACCCAAAAAAAAAAAAAAAAAAAAAAAGACTCTTTTACATGTGTTACCAACTAGCATTAGACTGCAATTTACCCAGCCTAAACTTTTTTTAGGGGGGCTGAAGGGGGTGTACTTACTGTCTATGTAGGGGCTAATGATAAGCAATGTTGTGGCTGAATCTTCTGTTTTTCTGTTGTCATTTACAGTATGTTGAGCAGAAGGCCTTCAGTCACCATGGCTTACAACCCATCACTCTCCTGCAACAGACAACATCTGGTCTTGCCTACCTGCACTCCCTTAGTATTGGTAAGAATGCCTCTCGTTTCAGTATTGGATGGAGAGTGGTATATTTTCTTAACTATAAAAAAAAAAAAAGAGAAACAGGTCTGGTGCCAGGAGCTTGCTTATTCGATCCCAGAAGAGAGAGTCGTAGAAGCTGCATCTAGTGCTGGCAGCAGTAGTGTCTGTCGTTTGACACAGGCCTTGTCCCTGTAACATTCTGTTGCAGTGGAGTAGTAAAGCTAGTCATTACGATTTATTCAGGGCGCTGCATTTTTTGGACAGAAGTCATATAAAACATGATGACTAGTGGTGATGGAATAAAAAAGTGATGAGCCTCTACCAAAGACAAGTTTGAGGTTAGGACTTCGGTTTAACAAATGGTGGTTCAGCCTTGTGAAAGGTTTACAATGCAAATACATTAAAAATTTACTAATATTGTTGGGATTGCCTGGAGTGGATAAATGGGTGTTTATAACAGTCCACAGGGACCTGAAGCCCCATAACATCCTCATCTCGATGCCCAACGCCCATGGGAAAGTCAAAGCTATGATTTCAGACTTCGGCTTGTGCAAGAAGCTGGCAGTGGGCAGGCACAGCTTTAGCCGTCGGTCAGGCGTGCCAGGCACTGAAGGGTGGATTGCCCCAGAGATGCTGAGTGAAGACTGCAAAGAGAACCCTGTAAGTCTTCATCTTTCTGTCAGGCTCCCCTGGGAGAAGGCAGTGCAACCAACAGGTGGCACACGGTTGCAGTCAGACTTGAAGATACGCAGTACTTGATGCCTGGGCATTCATGCTGGCTTGCAGCTGACTATGTGATTCTGAAAAGTTTTCTGCTCTTAGATGCAAAATAACCACCCTGTGATGATCAAGGTCTTCGGGGGGGGGAAATGTGTTATTGCTATTAAAGGTTGTTTATTTGCAGACATATACCGTGGACATCTTTTCAGCTGGCTGTGTCTTTTATTATGTGGTATCTGAAGGCAGCCATCCCTTTGGCAAATCTCTACAGCGGCAAGCCAACATTCTGCTGGGTGCATACAGCCTGGAGTCTTTAAATGCAGGGAGGCATGGTAAGAAAAGCACAGTAAACATAAAGCTCTACAGCGTTTAGTGAACTTTCCATGGGTGTTAAAATGCCAACAGAAATGACAGAACTATGACCCACAGTGATTCCCAACCTGGCAGTGGTAAAAGCTGTACTCCTGACATCATACTCCTAAAGTTCTTGGGTAACCCAAAGTGCCTCTGGAGTACACAATTTGGAACCCTGCAAGCATGACTGTAGTTACTATTTCATGCATTTAAAGAGTAGGAAAGAGCTGAGCTTTGATCTTCATGATCAGCCTGATTCAACACTACTGACTTTCTGGTGGTTGCCCAGCATGTCTGTGAGGGCAGTACTTGAGCTACTGGGGCTAGTGGTCAGGATGGTGTTGGCAGAAGTAGAGAACATAATGATTTTCTAAAGAACAAAACATTAACTTTCCCTACAGCCTAAGAATTATCACCCTTTTCCTTGCAGAAGACATAGTTGCTCGTGATCTAATAGAGCAAATGATAAACATGGACCCTCAGAAACGTCCGTCTGCCAGCTGTGTGCTAAAACACCCATTCTTTTGGAGTTTAGAAAAACAGCTCCAGTTTTTTCAGGTTTGTGTTGACCTTTTCTATTCTTGCAGTTCTAAGGACTCCTGTAGATGTTCAAATCTTGAATTCAGTCTCTCCTAGCATTGTTGATGTCTTGAGGTGATAGAATCCACAACCTTACTGTGAGGAATGAAGAAGCAAAGTTGTAATACCTAGGTGGTATCTCTGAAGAAACTGGCTTAGTCTTACAGAAGGTGTTTTATAGTGGGGCTAGAATGTGATGTTATCAACTTAAATTGGAGTGAGGTAGGTCTCTCGCAGCTATGATAGCAATGCAGGAGAACATATTGCCAGGCAGGTTTTCAAGAACAGGGTAGCCCACTGTAGTGAATATGCACATTTAATTCTGATGTGGGGTGGGAACTGGCCGAGGACCTGAGGTTCTTTCCAGCCTCATCTTCTACTCTGTGGTAAAAGGGCTTTGGCAGATGGTGAAACAACTCATCACTTCAGAAACTTCTGTATCCCAGGCCCAAGCATAATCCATTGTATTTCTACTTCACTCCATGACAAAGTGCATCATAACTCTGTTAGCAGTTGTAATTGACTAGAAGCAGCAATTTTAAATTGTTGGGAAAAGCTTGGAAATAAAACTAGAAATAATCTGAATGTCTCTTCCAGGATGTCAGTGACCGGATAGAGAAAGAATCTTTAGATGGTCCGATAGTCAAGCAATTAGAAAGAGGAGGAAGAGAGGTGGTAAAAATGGACTGGAGAGAGCACATCACTGTCCCTCTTCAGACAGGTAACAGATGGTATTTTATCAGAGTGGAAAGGAGTTACATGCTGTTATTCCCAGGAAAGTAAGGATAACACTGTCTCAGTTTTGGCACATGACCTTTACTTGTCAGCAAAGTATTTCTTCAAATTAAAGTACATGTTTATATATTGAAACACACCTATAAGGATACGTGACTGTAGGCACGCATACCTTACTTCTGAGGCCAGCAACTAAAACTGCATCAAAATACAGAAAGAAATCTTGTAATTTCTTTTGCAGATCTTCGAAAATTCAGATCCTATAAAGGAGGCTCAGTACGGGATCTTCTAAGGGCCATGCGAAATAAGGTAAAAGACTTCTTTCCCTAAGCAATACACATGCTACGGTTCTGCCTCCTTCTGCTGGTTGTTGCCAGTCTAGATCTATCTTACCTCATTTTAGGTATTCAGCTGCTTTATGATAGACTAATAGGAGGTTACTTTGTCCATGAAAAAGACAGCTGTATTTAAAAGAGGATCCTTGAACACATACCCTCTGACTGAGCTTTTCCCCTATTCTTTTTTCCTTTATAGAAGCACCATTACAGAGAACTGCCTCCCGAAGTGCAGGAGACCCTGGGCTCCATCCCAGATGATTTTGTATGTTACTTTACAGCTCGTTTCCCCCACCTGCTCCTACATACCTACAATGCTATGCATATCTGCTGCCAAGAAAGACTGTTCCAGCATTACTATAATCAGGACTCTGCAGAGCTGAGCCTTGCAGGAGACACTGTTTGAGAGCAGAGGGATGGAGCTTGCTTCTCTGGGACCAACATTCCAAGCACAGGGCTGTGAAACAGGCCTACCTTTAAGCAGGGAAAAGTGGGATCAAAGAGTTGAATTCTCTCTCTTTGAAGAAACCAAGCTTCCAAAAAGTGCCTTGTACCTCTGCCTGCACTGGATCAGGAGATGGTAGGAGCCCAAGGAGAGAGTGGTAACTTCAGAAAAGCAATGAACCCTAGCGATGGAGTTATTCCAAGGCAGTTTTCAAGACAGCGAGAGTGGAGAGCAAAAGCTGGTTGTGTCCGTCACCCAACATCCCTGTACTGTACGTGATTTTATAAAACTGATGAGTTTTACTACAAAGAATCAAAATACAGTGATTCAAATCATGTAATTACTAGGGACGGGGATCTGCAAAAGGAGCCTTTTAGTTGTAGCAAATCATCAGAACCTGCCATTGCACTACTGCCACATTATGCATTAGGCACACCACAGTGATTGTAAAGAGAATAATTTATGATTATCCAAAAACCAGTAAAGAGTACAATTTCTGTTTAATCAGTACTACCCTGGAAAATTAGTCCCTCATACATGAGCAGATAGAAAGAAGTTCTAAAAAACTACTGACTTGAAAAATCAGTTTAAGGTTTACCTACTTTGAAAATAAGCCTCATTGTTTAAATATCAACCAGTATTCACAGAAGAGCTTGAACAGTCCTTGACTTAAATCACAGTATGAGAACAGAGCTACACAAGTAACTTCAGAAAAACACACTGATGTCAGCTGTGAGCTGCTCGTGAGAGGCTGATCATTTATCTACTGCAAGTGTTCCTTACTTTCTTATAAAGAAGAGTCTCCAGTTGCAGAGCCAGAGGTAAGATGAATCCTGGGGAAAAAGGAGCTAAATCGAAAACGAGATGTACAGAACAGTAAAATTATAGGCAGTGTTTTTAATGGGTGGGATAAAGCTGTAAAGGAACCCCATTTTCTGTCTGTATGGGTTGCTAATTACATCCAAGTGAGCCTATGTTATTAAAGATGCAGTATTTCTTTTCATTGGCCCTAAAGCTGTGAGAAAGTATTAAGTGTGTGGGAAGCATGAAGAAATGCTGAATTCTAATATAAGTGGGGTGTTCTTTTACAATATATTTATTTAACATATTTATATTTATTTAATTTTTACTACAAAGTGGTATCAAATCCAAGTGGTACAAGTATAAAACATGCCAAATCATTCTTAATCGGTTTTGTGTTTGTATTAAATCATATTATAACAACTGGAAGAGGAAAGTGATACTGCATCTTTCAATGGAATTCATTAAAGGAGAAATTACAAAGTGGGAATTTGTATGACTGTGCCATTGTGTCTTAAATTATTGACAGTGATGTGTATGATTGGGTACATACAGCTACTTTTCTGGAGCTACTTTACAGGAAGTTTTTTCTCCTAGTTTTACAATGTATGAGAGCAATTTACCTAAGATGCCAACTGTGCAAGTTAAACGTTTCTAAAGCTTGAAAAAAAAATAACGGTAGTTTTACCTAAGAAGATTCAAAGCCTATTTCTTATTTTTGTACTTCTCATGTAAAGCTCCTTTGTAAGTCTCCTAAATAAAGACTTGTACTCAGATTAAAAGAAACCCGCAACTTTCAGTGACAACGCGTGCTTGGGAGAATAAGATGGACTGCTACCACATGCGGACTAACACAGCTTTCAGAACTAAGGCTGAAGACAGGAGCCAGGGACGAGGGTAACATACCTGCAGCTGCGCTGCGCCTGCAGCACCCACATGCCGCCTCCCCGGAAACAGGTCATGTGCCTGGTAATTTTGAGCAGGGGCCCACTCGGAACTACTGGCTTCGTGCTAGTCAAAGATACGGCTCAGATGCAGGAAACACACACAGTGTCTCTCTCTCTGAGGCAGGTGAACAGAGAAGATAAAATAGCTGGAATACTTAGATGCTGCAAAAATTTTTACTGCTGTGCAGTACAGATAACCCCGTAAATACATTTTTTTCATGTGAAACTAAGTTTGATAAATGGTCACGTGGTTTACAGAAAAAAAACCCCTGTAAGACAGCTTTGCCAGAGCACAGAAGGCTGAGAGCATGCCTCACAGTGCACGTTTCCCGCACCCATCCTGTGCCCCAGCGTCAGAGGGCTGATGAGCCACTGTGTTTCGTGACTCTGCCAGCCTCTCTTCATCCCTACTTTTGGTGAGCTGGCCTGAGGAGGTAACTGATGTAGAGGG
>NW_010973082.1:3886775-3887409 GCF_000737465.1 Haliaeetus leucocephalus
GGGGGGGGGAGGGGGCAGAGCTGCCTAATTAAACTAATACCCTGACACCCCCTGGCCCCAGCACCCAGGACACAGACCCCGGTTTGGTGGGGCACAGCCCCCAGCCCTGGTGTGATGTGAACACATGGGGTTGTCCCCGTGCCACTCAGCTGGATTGCGAAAGCAGCAGCACCCCGCAAAACAGCGCTGCGGGGAAGAGGGTGGAGACTGGGTGGGGCATCCACAACGTTGGTCTAAAGCAGCTCCCCTTTTTATCGTCGGTATCAGTAGCACCATTTAAGGCAGCCACAGGAGCACTGCAAAAGCACCTCCAGGGCTCAGGCTCCCACCCGTGCCGCTGAACCAGCGGGCTGGCAGAGCCTGGCACCGCAACAGGTTGGAGCACCTGCCCTCCCTCACCGCCTTCGGAAACGCTCTCCTCGCAGGCAGGCTCCGGCAGAGCAGCGCTGGAGACAGCTCCGTTATCTGCAGGCTCTGCGAGGTAAGCCCTCCCCGCGCCATGGTGGTCCTGCATTGGGGGGGAGGCTACTCTACTCTCCACCCAGAGGGTTACTTTACTGGTACTGGGGGCCACGGACACCTCTGCCCTCACACCCCCACAGCTACATCCCTTCCCTGCCCACCCATACAGCCA
>NW_010973082.1:3887454-3957007 GCF_000737465.1 Haliaeetus leucocephalus
TGCGGGGACCACAAATCCGCTGCCACTCGCCCCCCCCACCTACTCTTAAAAACGGGCGGAAGCAGGGGTCAGCACAGGGCTCTGCGTCCCACCGATGTGCTTCCCCAGCACTGCCCACCCGTTGCCCCACCTTAGTTTCTATTCTCCATTAAGTTTCGTTTTCTTGTGAAATGGTGCCTGACATCAGCTGTCAGAGCAGGCTGTGGTGCAAAATGGGCGGGCGGCTCACCACAAGCCAAGTCACTGTACAAGCACAGCCCCAGGAGGTGGTGTGGTAGCCAAAGGCACTGAAAGGCCACTATTTCAAGGACATTTAGCCCCGTTTCTCAGGGGAGGCTGCAGCAGGTGTCAGTGGGAATCAGTCTCCAACCATTTTCAGAACTGGCCTGTTTACACTTATCCCAGAGATACTTAGACCTATGGCACATCAGAGCAGTCCTGTAACAGCTACCCCTTAAAAGCCGCTCGCTTAAACCAGAGCTACTGGGCATGCTGGTGCCTCAGTCAGCCCACCCACAAGCTTTCTAAAAGGTTGACCAAGGTGCTTAAATGGTAAATATGCACTCGCTCCACATAGCTTTTTCTACCATCTCCATGTCTCCTAGACCCAGTTATCTCCCCAAACCGTCACTTCTGTTAACTCACCTCTTGCCAAGCCGTGGTCCTGGGGAGTGAGCGCTCATCGCCTTCCCTCAGTTACAACCTGTGCACTTTCAACTATTGTACGGAGTTTGCGCAGAGCCCCACAACTGCCTTTGACGCTGGCTGTGCTGGTAACTGCTCCTTTTACACTTCAATTCAGAGGCTGTGTTGCTGTTGTACCACCAGGAGCTGCAGGGATGGAGCTGGCCGGGCTACAGCCACCTGCTGAACCAGCACAGAGTTGAGCTTTCACACTACAGTAAGAGAAACATCACCACCACCACCGTGCACCTTTCACTGTGACCCTTGTTGACTAGTCCGTAGCTCACAGATGGTTACTGTTGACTACGTGAATCTATCGTGCATTTCTGGTGTTAACGCTGAGCAGGCTTATTTAACATGCTTCCTCCTGCAGTAGAGAACCGGCTATCCCTGCTGCAGTCCATCTCTGTACCCCTGTAAATGGAGCCTGAGCAAGGCAGAGGATGTCATCGATCAGGCCAGGACACCCCACTAAAAAGAAAAGGAAAAAAGAGGGGGAGAGTACCCACACCCAAAAAAAAAAAAAAAAAAAGGAGGAAAAAAGGGAATGTGAGGGAGCCAGAGTCAGGGAAAAGGAGAGTGAGTGAGAAAAAGACAGCGATTAAAAGCCAGAGATACTATACAACCTAGGGGATACAGTAGTCTTGGGCTTCCTTTTTTCCAGTATCTAACATAAGTAGCTGTTAGATGGGCACAGCTGTCAGCACACGCTTCTCCAGGAAAACGCCATCTCCTTCACACCCATGTGTCAGAAGCAAGAATAGCTGCCTTCACACAGTACAGGCGTACAGCAGTGTAGCTGCCAAGACCAGGCTTTTAGAGGTACAGAAACTACCTTGGACCAAAGAGGTGGGGAGGAGGTTGGGAAAAAAGAACAAATAAGTCAGCTTTAACTAACACAGGTATGTAAACTGCAAATTTGAAGACAGTCACTTTTTCTTGCTCTAGGGTTTTGTTCGTTAACAGCAGGATTTCCCTCATCAAAGGCAATGGGTAAGTGTGGCTTTCAGAAAATTTGTACTTTATATGTAGTAATTTGCTTTTTAGTATCTGCATTTTAAGGGTTCATCTCTAGTGGGGAACTAATCGGTATTCTTAACATCATCTTATAGTCTGTATTGATGCTATCTTCATTTAGCAGAAAATAAACGGACTCAAGCGGGTAAATGATCTACCCAAACCTCTCCAGTTTAGAGAATTCAGCCCCTGTCAGTTCCAATAACCTTATCACATCATTCCCTTACAAAAAAAAACATTTTGGGTTATTTCCATAACTCCCTTTGAAGATCGTTTCCAATCCTCACTCATGGTTTCCTGCTTCACCGATTTATGTCTTGCATCATTGCTCAGGACTGCTTTTGCTTAAGGTTAAGGACGCTTTTCGTCATCAGAACTGACATATTTGAGAAGTTAAGACTGTCTCTCACTGTGACTGGTAGAAAGAAAATAATTGAACATTCTACGTGGCCAGTTTTGCAAGGATTATAATGCCTTGTCAAGCATGTTGACATGTTTTTAGTTTGTATTACTAATATACAATTTCAACTTCTAGATTACAGAACATTACCTGTGAATAAATGGGATGAGAATGATGTCCAATGTTGGCTGGAATCTATTGGAATCAAGAAAGAGTATGTAGAAAAACTGTACGTGGAAGAAGTGACAGGTCCGGCACTAATGGAACTGGATGACTCTTTCCTCAAAGGCATAGGTATGAAGGGAGGTCAAATCCACATGTTAATCCGCAAGAGAAACGAACTTCTGCAGCTACATCAAAATGCACAGCAAGCCAAGCATTCCAGCAGCAAAAGGTCTGACAGAGCTGACATGCAAACAGATCCATTAAGACCCAGAAATGCCCCCACTCAGGAAACTTCAAGTGGAGACAGCTGCGGCCCAGTAGATAAACCTAGTGGAGACAACAGAGCTTCTACTTCTGGCAAGAGGCACAGGAGAAGTAGCAACTCCCAACTTAAAAGTACTGATGAAGTTTTAGAGCTCTGCAACTGTCGACCATTTAGAACTCAGAATACTGATTTCAAATACGTGAAAGACAGAGTTCTTGCTCCAGAATCAGGAGTCAGTGGTTTAATCACTCCCTGCCATGAATACAAATCTTTTGCCACTGCTGCAGAACTGAACAGAAATCAACTGCAATCAAAATTTGCCTGCGAAGTGATACGATTTGCTTCAGCCTGCATGAACATTCGAACAAATGGCACCATACATTTTGGTATCATGGACAGCGTTGAGGATAGGGGTTGGAAACACGGCCAGATCATTGGCATAAAGGTCAAAGAGCGAGAATACTATGTTGATGCATTAGATTACATAGAAAAATGTTTTTGTGAAAGTGTACAAGAAGTTGCAAGGAAGTGTATTCACCCACCTGTTTTTGTTGAAGTGATTTCAAAAGACTCTCAGGAACAACGATTTGTGGTGGAGGTTGACATTGAACCAACATCCAGTTTAGTAAAGAACAGATTTTTTGAAGTGTATTTGCCCAAATACAATGAAGGCAGCCAGAAGGTGACCCTGACAAAAGATCGTACTCTCTATCAGAGAGTAGGAGCAAAGTCTGAACCTATAAAGCACAACAATCTAGCTACTTTTTTTCAGGGTTTACAAGACAGGGACGCTCAAAGAGAAAAAGCTGAGCTCTCCAGCACAGAAATACATACTGAAATATCTCAAAATTTAGGAAGAAAGTTATCAATTCTACTAAATGATGGCAAAAGCTATATGGATGATTCCCTATGGTACATCCTTGTCACAAACAGATGTGAAAAGAATGATCTGAAATATATCAACTTTTTAATGCACTTGAACATTTTCTGCGTCTTTGACTTTGATGAAGATTCTAATGTGTCAGGGCTGTACAGCAAGTACAAAGAACATCATGCAACAAGGTCTTATTTTTTACAGGATTTTTCCAATGAAAGTAAGACTGGCAACCCTTCCTCTCAGAAACATTTATGCCTGTTTGATCAGACCAGCTGGATATTCTGCAATGGGCGCAGTGACTTCCTCGGGGATGAAAAACCTTGTGATGAAAATACATGGATTAGAACAAAAAAAAAATACCTTAAGAAAGCAATTACTCGTATCTGTGACGAAATCCTGCCGAAGCGGTCTTTCATTGTGCTTTTCCTATTGCTGTCACCAGTGCAGAAACCACTTGTGGACACTTTTCAGGAATTCTATACAGAGATGAATGGCACGGAGTACATCGTTTGCATTGCAGAGTCCAGAGAAAATTATGGGAAGTGGGCTAATCTAGCTCAGGCATCCTGCAGCATTGAGACACTAGAACAATGCAGTATTGTGGGTATGAAACTAAGTCACGTAGATACCACCATTCAAACAATGCTGCCTTCTACAGCACAACCCAGACATCTGCCAGTTTCCACTAGAGGACTATGTACGCTTCCCTCACTGGAAGAAGAGAAACTGTTTTCCTTAGAAATCCTTTGTATTGATCAATGTGATGATATCAAATTAGATCTTTTGACTGAAAAAGAAATACAAGAAGTAGAACAAAATTTTTACCAAGGAAGAAAAATAATCTGGGAAAACTTCTGGCTTGCTGATAAAAGACGCTGCGGGGAAATCATTGAACGCGAAGCATGTAAGGATGCTAGCAAACTCCTAGATGACATTTTACGAGGCAGTGGACTCAATTATTCTGTGGCTAAACTAAAGATATTTCACCATCCTGGAAGTGGTGGAAGCACAATAGCACGGCAAGTTCTATGGAAAAGAAGAAAGGACTTAAGATGTGCTGTTATCAAAACCTCATATTCACCTGCAACTGTCTGTGAGCATGCACTTGCATTTAGAGATTATGAAGAAAAAGAAATCAGTCACTGTCTTCCTGTGCTCCTCCTAATTGAGGATTATGATGAAGATTATTTAGAAGAACTAAGGCATGAGTTAATGGATGCTGTAGCAACTAGGAAAATTAATTCCCCCAGACCTTACTTCATCCTCATGTGCTGTAGACGATCCAATGACCCTGAAAGGCTTTGCAAGGCTTCTCCACTGGACACAGTTGCTGTCACTCACAAGCTGACGGACTCAGAGAAAAGTCTGTTCAGAACTAAACTTGAAAAACTGAAGCAGAAAGATGTCAAGCCAGAATTCATACTTACATTTGTCCTGATGTGTGAGGAGTTCAACGAAACATATGTGAGAGACTTTGTAGGGCACATATTGCAAGACATAGACCATTCTTCTCGTGATACATGCTTGATGCGTTATGTGGCTTTGCTTAATTTTTATGTACCTAATTCCTATGTTTCATTGTCACACTGTGAGGCTTTTCTGGGACTGGGGGTATATACAGAAATGAAATCAAGAGCTTACGATTTCAAAAGTCACTTAAGTGAACAAGCAAGAATGATTTTTATTGAGCTAAGGGAAAGTACCACCTATATTTCATCTGTTCGGATAATTCACTGTCTGGTTGCAAAAGAAATTCTGCATCAGCTTTCAGGGAATGAACCTCAAAGTCAACTTGCAATGACTCTTCTTCAGGAAAAGACACTCTTTGAAAACAGATTTGGACGAGAGGAATTCATAAAGTTCATCAGAGATCTGTTTATTCGACGTGATAAAAGAAGCAGGGGTGACAATACCGACACTCTTTTCTCCCCATTCATTGAGCACGTCTGTAAAGCTGAAGACTGTGAAAAAGCTATAGCTGTTTTAAAAGCTGCATATGAACTCCTTGGAAGAGATCCTTTTTTTGCCCAGCAGCTTGCCAGACTACATTACAACAATGAAAAATTTGAAGATGCAGAACATTGGGCAGGGGTTGCAAAATCTCATTTGCCAAATGATTCTTACATTTTGGATACAGAAGGTCAAGTCTACAGGAAATGGTTTAGTTTCACTGTGGACAAAATGACACAGGAAGACACTCCTGAAAGCATCATTCAGAAGATAGAGATCGCTCTTAAAGCTATGAAATGCTTCAGGGCTGCACAACAGGCTGCAAAAGCAGAACGTGACAGTATGAACAATGCTGGCTATTTTGGAGAAGTAGAAGTAGGATGTCGTCTTCTTAGATTTTTGTCCACAGTCGATGTATTTCGCAGAAGTCCAGAGGGGGAATATTCTGAGCTTGTGAAATACCTGATCACAGACTACATTCCTGAAGACATCAAAAAAACATGGGGAAGGCTTCACTCCCGCTTAAAAGGCTTACGTCAGAACCTGTACAATGCTCTGGAATGGATTTCAGAAGACCTAAGTTATTTCCAAACGGATAAAAACCATGAGAAGGAAGAGGAAGATGAAAAAGATGAAAAGGAAGAACAAATTTATAATCCCAGAAAATGGCTCAAAAGACAGTCTGAGGTATATGCCAAGTTCTTCATCTCAACATCACTTATTGAGGACAGCAACGGTGGCCCTGAGAGCCAGCTCATTAGACGCATGAATATTTATAAGAGTGGTGGAGGTAGTGTCACTAATATCCTGTCATTCTTAACAGATAAGAAAGAGAATAGGTCAGCTGAAAAGCTAGAAAAGATCCTTGGTTTCTATACAGAAAACCCACTAAGGGACAGGCTGGAGGACAACGATCTGATCAATTACATTTTGTGCCACATCACATTAGCATGCTTAGCACCAGGATCAGCCAAACTTCTTCCAGTGCAAACTCTTCGTGAGCTCAGTGTAAGATTCTTTAAAGGAAGAAGACCATTTCCGGCAAGTGCCCATTTTTTGCTCACCTTGCTGTACTGGCCAGATGAAGCATTAGACAAAGAGCCTAATCCAGATAAAGATGAAATTCTAATCTCAGCCCTTCAAACCCTGAAGCGTTTATATGACATCAAGATGAAAGATGTTCCTACCAGAAAGAAAAGAATCTATACCCACTTTTTTCTGGGAAAGGGTTATGGCTTAGGTAAGATTGTGCACAAAACTAAAATTGATAAATTAATCAGTGGGTCCTTGGATGAGAGGAGAATGAAGTGGCTACATGGAACTGTATGGAATATTGCCAGGATTCGTGACATTCTCAAAAGAGTTTCTGGCTGGACCAAGGACAGAAATTTATTTATACGTGGTCACATGAAGGAGTTTCCTATCTTGCCACTCCACCGTGATTCAGTGCCCCCTGGAAATGAAAATGTGACCTTTTATTTAGGCTTTTCATTTAATGGTCTTGTTGCTTTCAATATTGAGGTTGAAACTAATCCAACTGTCAGCAGACCACAAGGTATTTAGTACATTAACAGTACCTACGGTGCTGTCAGAAGATACAGCACTGAAAAGGTCTGTTGTCACATTTAAAACAAACAGTGGCTGGACATCAGGTACCAAGATAACCACACTTAACTATCACAATAATGACCAAATATCTAAAAAAATTTGAAACCTACTAGTAAAATATACCTTGAAACAGAAGCCTTTGATAGTTTTGGAGTCACCAAAAGCAAGATTTCAAACTTAAGACAGCAATAAATGCAGTATTTGCTTGGGGACTGGGGCAGGAGTGAGACAAGAGACCCACTATTTCTCCTCCCCCCCAATATATGGGACAACTGAGCTTTGGAATAAACAGGTATAGCAGGGATCCCTTTCTTCTCAGCTCACAGATTAGGATTTTAAGTTGATTTCTGGGTAGTCCTGATCAGTAACAGAATTTGTCCATTGTACCCATGTTTTTTCTTCTTCCTGAATCAGCAACAAAAAGTTTTAACTGAACTTACAACATGTATACTACACTGGCTTTAACATATTTGCTCACATGTACCATGTATGAAATACATCTACCCATCACCTGCAAGCCAATATCCAGTACAGAAGCACAGAGGGCAAGTAAGCAATTTTTAAACTTACTTTGCAAACATCAGGATTGATAAAAAGCAGGCCTCAAATTTTACATCACTCTTACATTGCTTCTCCATGTAAATATTACAAACTATACTAGATATATCTGTATGTGGGGAAGGGTGCGGAGACATGTCAGCAGTTAGACACTGGCAACATAAAAGACTGTTTGTAAACACTGTTATGATTTCATAGTCCAAACAATTCCTGCACTTGGCAAAATGTTTTTGCAGCATTATCCAAGAAATGTCCATACAGTACATGACTCAAGTTTGTCTACTGCATATATCCACGCTTGAAAACATTCTTTGTCTAGCCCAATTTACTAATTTGAAAAATGCAAAAGGATTTGTTGTCAGCACGGTGTCTGCAACCATCATGTCACATTAAGCTTCTAATAATAAAGCTGCCTGTTATTCTTGGAGTTTCATGTTGTTTGATAACAATATTGTCTCTAAAATTCCCAGAAAACCTGTCATATAGCTTAAGCTTTAATCTAATAAACAATCTTTAGGAAGAATTATCATTTCTACACAAGCTTAATTACCCTACCTGAAGATGTAGTTCTAACAGTAGCAAGGTATGATTTGCTTTTCCAACTTGGAGCCAAGATCTGGGCACAGCCAAAAACTGTAAAAGGAATTGCAAGCCACTGTGAATTCAGAACAAACAAGATGAAAGCATAGATTATACATCTAGTTCAAGCCTTCACCTTCCAGCCTCAGGAAGCAGAAACAAAGCTTGTGACTGCTGGCTAGGGAAGACTTGTCTCCTTCCCTTGCCTTCAACCTTCCAGAACAGCAAAGCAAACTCTTGAAGGGCTGTACTTTCTGCTTGCAAAATCCAGGCTGGCAGATTTCACCAGGGTTAAACTAATACTTAAGGGAGGTTAAGCACATCAAAGACAGCTTTCCCGAAGATGAGCTAGGAAGGTGCACTGGGGGAGCAAACCATGACAGCATCCAAACTGCTAGGAGCAAGAGCTGGAGTGTTACAGAAAGTCCCCTCTATCCCCCACCCTTGATGCAGGGGGCAAGGCAGTGTATGTTTGAAAAGTTAACCGGGCAAAGGCAGCTTTCTTAAGTCTAGCATGGGGCATAAGGATGGCTTTAACCTGAAGCAGAAATAGGACATACAAACTTACTGAGAAGCACACGAGCTTAAAAAAAAAAAAAAAAAAAAGCATTAACTGCTTAACAGTTCACAGAACCTGCTCAAATGCTGTGGTAAAAGCATAGCTTTTGTTTTCAAAAAGAAACTGTTATCACAATGAAAAATTAAAGCCAGACAACTTGGTCAAGAGGGTCTGTCTTGTAACTTGTTTCCTTTCTGCCTGCACACACGACTTGATGCTGTAGCTAACTATCCTTTGCCCTGTAGCCCACACCACTGCACACTCCCCAGTCTTTCCTTTGAGGCCTCTAAGGTCTTGCTTTTCAAAGATACCCGTTTCTACCTCTTAGAAACTAAAGGCTCAGATACAAACTCTTTACCTCATCAGGGTATTATAAACACAATCCTCGCCCTACACCCTGCAGAAAAAACAAGATTTAGAGAAAAAGCATAAACCTACAGACAGGCACGCAGGGTCCCATATTGCAAAACAAGCTGTTGAGGCTCACAGGGCAGGAAGCACAGACCCATCCTTCTTTTTTCCCCTCATTTCCCCAAGAGTCTGACTGATAAATCAAACCTGGAAATGCTTTAACTGGCCAGGCAACACACAAAACCCCTTATTCTAGCCAGCTTTTTGGACAATGCCGTTGCCCTGTTTTTCAAATGCCCCCTCAGATTTCTCTAGAGCCAAAAAAGCATAAACTCCAGCAAAGATCTCATGCAAAATAGCAGTCTTCCCTACTTAGTGTTAAGCTCCTCCTCATTACACGTACCCAATTCAAAATACCATGAATTGTTCCAGGTAGCGTAGCATTAAAACCATGGATTTATCTTCCTTTTACCACCTCTTAGAAATGAGTAAACAGTGGTAGCTAAATGAGACCAACCGGCCTAGCAAAGTAATCCATTCTCATCCTGTAGACAGGAGTTGCAAGGACACACATCTTCAAAGCTACCTCATCTCTCCAGCGTTTTGTTCTAAAAGGGTTTAGAAAAGACCACTTAACAGCATGCCGTCTCCACCAGGTTTTACGAAAATGTCATTAGATACTTTCCTCCATATTCCCCCCCTTTCCAACTTAAATAGTCACATTTTTTGTATAGTCAGTTCAGCAAAAGGACAACAGATCAGCAGCAAAAGGAAGCTACAGGTTAAGAAGTCAGGTTTCATTTGCCTGTCTTCAGGTATAAAACACTTTAAGATAAAGCTCCTATGAATGAGTTTTTACAGTTTGTACTAGCTCTCTGATCGTCTATAAAGTTATTCAAACTGTAAAATGAGTGAAGGCAGATTTTATACTTACACACACTTAGGAACAGCTAACATGGGTTGCAATAATTTAAATAGGTCCTCAAGAGAAGAAAAAAATACACAGAAACAGTGGTTCATTTCTGTTTAATCAGAGACGGTTACAAAGTGGTAGACACACATTACAGATGTGTATATGTGCAATGATTCATTCCTGAAGCATACAGTTCATAGAAGGTTTCCCAATGGATGCAAATGACGTTAGTTCCATATGTTCTTTGAATCTTCTTTGGAAACTGAATGCTATAAAATTAAGCTAGTTACTGTTACTATTATTTGCATGCATTAAAGTGATGCACATACTTACCAGTCTCTCACTTTCTCGAATTAAATTCAACATCAATATTTTGCCACCTGTCTTTTGAAAAACATCAATGATCCCATCCCTTTCGTAGTACTTACACAAAAGCAGTATCAAGTTACAGAAAAAACCTTCATGACACACTAACTTCTGTGGCTGTACAGCTACTGAGAGGGGACATAATTCAATCATGTGCTTTAAGGTACTTCAAGAAGATAATAAAACCAGTTTGTAGTCTGGGTTCACTGCACAGTGACCAGATTCCCTGAAGGGGTGAGTCAGAGTCATTAAGCAGAAGTCTAAAGGAAATAGTGTGAACTGACTCCCTGTTCCATAT
This sequence comes from Haliaeetus leucocephalus, assembly GCF_000737465.1. Classification (NCBI taxonomy): domain Eukaryota; kingdom Metazoa; phylum Chordata; class Aves; order Accipitriformes; family Accipitridae; genus Haliaeetus; species Haliaeetus leucocephalus. Next base: position 3,898,045 of record NW_010973082.1, read on the forward strand.
ATACCGTATCAGAACTGGGAAGGAAGACTTCTGAACCACATTAGACTGGACAGGTGCTGTAACAGTGTATCAGAAGTTGAGCTAGAACTTAAGACTGCTCACCTGGTTATGAAAGCTCAGATTCCTAGTACTGTTTTGGTCCTGTCTCAAAAGAAAATAAACTTAATTCTACCAAAAAGTACTGCAATTAATTGCCATAAAAGGTTTCACAAAGAGATGACATTCTACCAGAGTTCATATTAGGATCTACCCTGGACAAATATACTTTTTGTTGATAAGACACTAGAGAACACCACTACCCTTTAGTTATCCCCACTGATTGCCAAGCTGATATAAAGTAGTGCAGGTCAGCATCCAACCACTGTCAAAACTGAGACTTCACAAAGTAATTCAGCAGCCAAAAGCAATCAGTTACTCATTCCGACTTATTACTGAGCATTGCATTAAGTATCAACTAGGGTCAACCACAGAAGTTAAAAGAAAGATGCACACATTCTGTTAACAGGATAATGGCCTCACAGCAAGGTATCCCTATTATTCATGCACATTTGCCATTAAGATTTAGGAAATACAGGCAAAGATAAGTTATAAATTTTATTATACAACTTTCCTGTTTTTCTTCTAGGGAGAAACACCTGTGCAACGTTACTCAAAAACTTGCATGTAGCTAGTTTTGCAGACAAAGCAGTTTAGTGTGAGTGACTGAGAACTAATGTAGAGAAGATGCCAGGAGACGGGCTTCAAATGTGACTATTCTAAAACCTGGGAAGGTACAATCCCCTTGAAACTTTTTATGTTAGTATGATGAATTCTGCAGTGTTGCATAAGATTTCAAAATTCTAAAATAAGCAATACTGCTGGAAGCATCAAGTCACTCATGGAACTACTCTAGACCATTCAAATGAGCTGGCAAAACTAAAGGGTCTGTTCAGCTACCACACTAGTATGATCTTTCCAATACCTAGTTTCTATATAATTATCCACCAATGATTTCAAAAGCCCCTCAAATTCACCGTGTGATAACATGCCCTTGAAAAGTGAATTAAAGCACTGAGTTTTACAGCTCATCCAACTGTGAAACTATGCTATGTGCTACAGCACAGAAAGTTTCATCTCCCATGCCAATATGTAGAGATGAGGCACACAAAGCTTAAATAACAATAAACATATGCAGCTATTCTGGAGAAGGTTGCATCTTTTATCCAATCACAAAGAATCTCTCCTATTTTCTTTTAAGGTGTAAAACGTTCTATAAAATAAAAATAAAATGCTAAAATGTCCAGGAATATGGAATAGGGCAGAAGAAAAAAGAATAGAGGCAGAGCAGTAACTCTGGAGCAAGATAAAACAGCTGGGCAAAGCCACATTTGTAGGTAGCCTCTGAAGTGCTGAAATGGGCTAACAAAAAAAAAAAAAAGCCAAGAACAACAAAGCTCCTGGCTTACAGACCTAACAAAGTAAAAATCTGTTGGCAAGAGACAGTAATTAGCAACAGCTAAAGAAAATCGAAAGAAAGGTTACATTACTGCTATGGATTCTTACAGAATTGCTTATTCCCCAATACAACAAATATAGTATCCTATAATTGGTTCACTGATAAAACAGCCTCTTTTAGAATAGGCATGTTACTGATGAAGTGACTTCAACTTTATAGATCTTCACACTTTTCAGTAACACCAATGGCTATTTAAGGTTCTGAATTAGGTTTTCCTTAAAAGTGCTTGCAGATATTACCTACCCGCAAGTTTAGTTAAAACCATTACAGATCTTACAAAAAAATCTAGACGTTCACTCACTACTGAAAACAGTAGTAGATAACAGATACATTCACATTTCAGAGACCAAAATTCCCCTCATGTATTTAAGTGGTATCATTTGAACAAATTATTTCAAATAGGAACATCAGGTACTTACAGATTAAACTAACCTGTACTGGCAGTGCTGTGGAATTTTTCTTCTCTACCAGTAAGTAGCAAATGCTGAAATTCTGCTGCTAGTTAACAGAAACACAAATTGTATTAAACCAAGGAGTTTAACCCATAATTTAGTTTTTCATTAAAAAAGCTGCCAAACTTCAATTACTGCAATTTTTTGCTTAAGAAAAGCATATGAAGTAAAGGCAACTATAAAACTACTTTCAATTTGCCCTTACTTTTCTGATATTTTTCATACATAAGCCAGAAGTTTAACAAGGTAATCCTGTTGCCTACCACAAACAAAGGAAATTACAATACTTACATAGCCAGGTTCCTTCATTAAACAGTCTCATTAAGTGTGTTTTCTTATTCTAGACTTTACAAATGAAAGACCAAAATGTGTTTTCTTCCACTAAAGTTTATGGGAAAGAAGCTAAAGAATTCAGTGCAAGTAACATATATGCAAGTAACTCAACAAAAAAAAGAGAAAGAAAAAGCGCTCTGCATGACATCTTCATCTCAAAGCATTACATAATTTCCTAAGTTGGGCGACAGTGAAATAGCTTCCTTTGGTTGTATGGCATTAATTTCTGGTAATTCAAAATTGCTGTTAGCAAAAACCATTTATACATATTGGCTACTAAGGGCAGCAGAAGTTGAAATTCTACACACACCCCCTTTCTGAACAGCACGTGGGAACATGGTTAAGATTTAGAAAAAATTTAAGAAATAAAATTTGAGATGTCAGAAGCTTGAATCTGGTATAAAGCAGTTAGCTAACAGAGATATATGCTTTAACTGCTAATGAGAATTTTTAAGGAAGCTTCCAAGCTCTCAAAGTTCTGTGTGTGTTTTAGTTAAGATGATACTGGCATTAAAATTCCACTATTTTCTCAAAACTTTTAAACTTCTTTGAATCCCTGAGAAAGAAAAACCTTAAGATAAGTTCAAGACAATATTTGTGGAGAAGTTAAATTCATTGTCATTAAAACAGCTATTGTTCCTACTGCAAGAAAGCCAGTAAGAACAAAACAAGTTATTGTAAACTTGCTCAGAAGGTGCAAGCGCCTCACTATTCAAAAAAGTGATCAGGTGTATAAATACCAACCCTCAGTGACAGTTCACACCATGGACAGTCAATACCGACTCGTCAGGATTCTAAGAACAAACGACTGAGGATAACATCCTGGATCCTGTGGTTCAAGACAGGATATGGCTGTCTGCAAAAGCAGCAAGCTGAAGTGCCTGGCTCCCTCAAATAGACCTTCACAAGACAAAAGTAAAAATGCATTCACTCTACAACAGAATCTACAAATACTGTACTTGAACTACTTTCTTCTAGTAGAGTCTTAATGAGAATCTGCGCTCTGACAATCAAAAGACTGCATAAAGCTGCTGTTTACACTGTGGTAAGAAAACTCTCACATTCAGAACTTCAAAAAGAATGTTATGTATATTACACTTCAGAATCACTCCAATTCTATATTGATCCCTTCAACAGCTGCCTCAAAACTTTTCTTACTCTGAACTAGTATCTACCTACCCCAATTTATTAAAGGAAAATATGGTAGTCACCGACAGCTGCATTTTTATAGAACCCAGTCACTACCATTATTTCACTGGTCTGATCATTTTGATTGGAAGTAGACACACTTTAGAAAAAAGATTCTTCATTTAAAAATTCTTCTGGAGGTAGCCTATTCCTCAGAGTATTTAAGGGCTACAATCATTATTAGGCAAGGCACAGAACACATTAGGAGCTCATCACACAATTCTAAGCAAGCCAAAACTTCATGCGTGGTACGTACTTTATTTGCCACATCTCCCATTCACTTCTCTTGTTAAAAACAGTGGGTGCAAATTCACCCAATTTAGCAGAATATCAGTAATTCTTGCCCTTTAAAAAAACAAAAGAGTCATGTACCTCTACTCAAGCTTAAAAAAGAAGCAAACTCCCCAAGACCTACTTCCATTAATATCTATAAAAGTCAAGTCAATAAAATACTATCATCGTTAGAAAAGAAATTCCACAAACAGTGAGATGTACAACTTTGTGATACACAGACTGCTGCAATACTGAGAACTGCAATACTGGAGTGTCAGTAAAAACACTGTACCATCCCTCAAAACAAAGAGATCTCATTTACAGTGTACTTTTTTTTTTTTTAACTATCCCCCTTAGATCCACACAAGAGGCAGGGAGGAAAATGTCACTAACAATTTCATAAAAAGAGCAAAATATGAACCATTTGCACTAGATGAGAATTTTACAAGTTGCTTTAAAGAGATGACAGGCCAGCTGGTCTAACAGCTGAGGAGATACTCCCAGCAAAAAGCACAGAGCCATTATGGCATCCTTGTGACTAGAAAGACAGCAGCACTTGCACACGTATCTTTAAGTACAGAACACAAAGCAAAAGAAAAACGCACATCACTACTTGCTGCAAATTTAAGGACAAACTTTAGTCTGTGCTAACAGATCAGAGTAACACAAATGTAATCTGCTAAAGCTACCAACTCCCAAGAAGGGAGCAAAAAAGACCTGTCCTGTCCAGTCCTTTAGAGACTTACAGAAAGGACAGGAATGTAAAGGATGGAAGTGAAGGATGTGTGAACTACCCACCAGAAATTACAAGCAGTATTTGCAGCATATCAGGAAAACCCAGAGTCAACCCCCCCTTTAATTCATACAGTAATACTCATGGCATTGTCTTAATGTCAAATGCATCTTTCAGAAGTAGATAGTGTGAAATTAATCTTCTTGGAATTGCCTAAAAGCAGCTTCAAGAAAAAAAAAATCTATAGCAATGCGGTGCTGAGAAATGCTATGTTTTGCTCACAAAACATGCCAAAACACAAAGAAATGGTTCATTTGCTCCGAAGTATTAGTATACAGAGCTTAAACAATGACAGTGAAAACAGAAACTGCATTTTGGAGACATTTTTTCCATGAACATGTCAAACCTAGTTATCATCAACAAAAACAGATCAAAGCAATTTCTCCAAATTCAAAAACTTTTAGCTCTCACCAGGGTATCAATTTATAAGATACAACCCAAGTGTGGATCTAAGTAGGGTACTCCATTGGACACAAAGCAGCATACGTATCTGACTATTAGCTTTGTGTGCTTGATGACAAGCTGAATATGAGTAGCTGGATAAAAACTACCTCGTGCTGCATCAGTCTTAAATGGAAACTGATAATAAAGTTCAGTATCAGGCATTTGAAATTCACCTACTTTTCATTATTAGTCTCTAAGAGATTCAGATACTTAAAGCAAGAAGTACAAGCCATACTGCATATTATTTTTGGTTAAATGGTTTCCTTAGACATTCTAGGGAAATAAGAACTAAGCCAAATGTTTCTATAGACTAAATATGTGAAACAAATACTAGTTGCAGTAGTGTATCTTGAAGTGTTGTTCTCATCTTCACTGTTATCTAGGGTAGCACGATAATGAGAATTAGAAAAGCAACGCCATGCTCAGTAATCATTTTTTAAACAGTTAACAGAGGACATGTCTAGTCCAACTGGAAAACTGACGATTCAGGGGGGCCTTCTACAGAAAAATGCAAAGGGCAGAGTACAAACAAAGAAGAGTACAACAGGAATGGGAAATCCACTCGTAACTAAGTTAAGAATTACAACTCTATCCTTTAATTAAAATAACTGGAAATCACACTGGGGGTCATTATTTAGCAAAATCTCAAAGAAATGAAACACAGTCTATGCTCATCAAAAACCACAAACAAATTCTAATAAGATCTCAAAAATTTAAAGTAGTTATAAAACCTGACTCCAACATTTGTTAATTTTCTATGTCACTGCTGATAGGCTGCAAGACCTCCTTGGACAAAACCTTTTCTTCTGAAGCTGAAGTTGTCTTTAAGCAACCTCAAGCATTCAAAGCCAATATATCTGCAACAGAGTGAGCAGCAACACTAAAGCTCATTTTTCTTCACAAAGGGTTGAATCTTTTGTTGGTCACTGCGTGAAAGAAGGAACTTCACATAAGCATATACCTAAGCAAATTTTGAATACGCAACAGAATTCCACAAGGTTTCAAAAAAGTGCTATGACTTTCAGTACTGTTGCAATAGACAAAATATTGTGAAGTTTGGTGTATTTGAGACATTGATGAGAAGGTCTTCCCTGAAACTGACAAACTGAAAAATCTGCAGCTTTGATTTCTTATTCTTCTTTTCCACTTTACCAACTTGAATCTCTATTTCTTCACAGGGCTCTACATTAATATTTGTTGTGGTGCAGCTCACATATGCAGCAGTATTAGCACCTTAACTTCCTCCAAAGAAACTGTATTCTGTAATTTAGCCTACACAATTTTGTGACTATAAACGTCACTTACTAGTTAAAACCTAAGTATTTTAAGCACTTCAGTAGCTATATCTCCCCAGAAGAGGAAACATTAGCAGTTGATATTAACATGCCACTAGTTTAGAGACTACACAAAGTCACATTACCAAAACCAAAAACAAATACAGCACAAATGCAATGCAGGGGAAGAGGGGGAAGGGGCAGTGTGGCTGAAGGACCACCTCAGCAGCTTTGAAGGAAACGCGTTCCATTAAGAGAAAAGGTACCCGAACATCTTAAAACATGTTCCCTCCCCCTAAGACTCTTAAAAACACGATAATAAAAAGATAAATATTAATATAGAGCCCATCTACCAAAAGAGAATAAAAAACCTAAATTAAAATAAATTTAGGGGCCTTCACCAAACTTGCTGCAAGTTTGGGGACATAAATATCCAACAGCCATAAAGCTGTGAAAGCCCCCAGAATGAATAAAATAAATCCCACTTGCCTCAGACTGAACAGGGCAACACTGAGACTCTGCCTCAGCCTGTCCTATGGCAGGGCTATAGGAAGAAGAAAAATTTAAATTTTAGAAAAAACATGACCCAATTAAGTGAAAGACATGCATTCAAAGTTAACAAAATTCCAGTGATCAAGCAAACAAAAGAAAATTACTACTATAGCACCTATTTTGTTAGGCCTGAACAAAACTTCTTACAGTTGGTAGCTATTTCTGAATTGGACAGTCTGTTTTGCTTTGTATCTTGATCAATGGAACGTAAGTCAGTTGTCTTGGGGCATTTTTCCCATAACTGATAGTATTTACTGTACTAGTTCACAAAAAGTAGAGTTAAAGATTCCATCAGCCACTGAAAATGTTCACCCTCACCTTGTAGAAGCTAGACCAGTACAATTATTAAGACATTTACTATTATTTTTAAGTGTCATTAGTTACCATTTTAAATTGCAGCCCCAGCTCATGGACTGGTATATCAGAGTCTCAATTTAACTGAAGAGTCATAATGCCCTTCTTGCTGTTTATAAAACTGAAGTAATCTTGATATTTTATTGTTTATCTTGTATGTAGAACTCTTTGGTTCCTATAAAAATAACTGCAGGTTATGTATTCCATTCAATTTTAAGAAAGTAAGTTAGACAGGTCTCTCTAAGTACTGTTCAAGAGCTCCATACACTAAAATAATTGCAGAAACCATAGAAGGCAGATGCAGCTGATATGTTTCTAGAAGCTTGTTGATATTCTCCCATGCATGCACAGAGCGAGGAAGTGTTATCCACTGAAATTATTAGATATACATCCCAGCCTCAAATTTATTATCAGCACCTAAAAAAAAAAAATCTCATCTGTGAAAGAAAAAAAAATTTTAAAACCCCAGAAGTTCCAGAAGAAATTTTTAGTTCACATAAGCCAGCTAATTTCAAGATTTTATTTAAAGCAACCTTTGCCAAAGGCAGATATTTTAAAGGCAGTACGAAGCAGTCATATCAAGACTTCTGAAAAACTAGCCCAGGCTTTTCCAAGGTCCTTTCATGCCAATCTCATCCCTTTTGCTCTAAAAATCAGCAGATACAAGATCAGCCTCTCATAATGATACTGAGAGACCATGCATAAAATAATTCAGAATCTCTTAAGCAAGTCTTAGATGCTATAAATTCTAAGTATTTTGCTAAACATTTTCCCACCTGCGTCTGAACATTTTCTTGTAGTCTGTTTTTTTTGCATTACTTTCCAATTTAAAGATTGATCAAAATCCACTTTGAAGTTTTAATTTTACTACAAAATCTGCCATATAATTTAGGCAACAACTGAAATACAAAGTTTCTGCCTACATAATTATATCACTAGAGTCGTGCAACAGATATAAAAGAGATATGCTTTTCTGTAACCATAAAGACATCTGCAATCTCCTTCCAGGGAGAGATTAACTAAAGCAAAAAAACTGTCTGCATGGCTGCATTACATTAGGGATTTTGCTGGCACAACTATGGTAGTCAAACTTTGTACTGTAAACCAAGCCTTAGTCTTTATACAAGCAATTACTACATTCAAAGTAATTTTCTTCTTTTTGGGAAAATGCACCATAAATCCAACTCTCTGAACATTAAGAAGCAGTATCCAAAGAAATGAAGGAGGGGACCAACAGACAACATATGCACTGAAATACCCGCCTGTTTACAGAAGAGTACACACAAGAGACACAAGATAGCCACATCACAGCTCTTACAGCACAGAAATGACAGGAGCAGGAAAATAAGTATCCACATGAGAAATCATGGAAAAATTGTTCACCTGTTGGTTGAAGCTTATTAGAGTACCATATGAATAATATGTGGCAGTACTTAGCTGAGGGATTATCATAACATTACTACTAAGTAAAGTTCAATCTTAAAATGCATCCAAGCTGTAAGTCTACGTAGTATTAGCTACAAAATGGTACCACTATCAGAACAATGAGACATTCACTGTTTAAAAGAGGGAAACTTAATTAATACAACTTGCAGAATATGCTGAGTTAACAGTACATGCACTAAGGTTTTCAAGTATTTATCCCAGGAAAAGTAGGGGTCTGAAAACAACATACCAGTGAAAGACACCGAAGGGAGAAGGTATTTGCTTTACTAGGGGCAAGAGGGCAAAGCATCCTTACAGCAACAATATGATCTTCAGAAAAAGCAAGTTCTATAGTTTTAAAAGCAGAAGTTAAGATCAATTTATACTGTATGAATTTTATGTGTAGTATTACAAAAAGGATGAATGTAAGACACTGTAAAAATCCCTCCAGTGTTTTGTCATTATCCTTATTAGATAAAGAAAAACAGAAGAAAAACACAGTATAAAAGCATTGCCTAAGCAAAACAGTTTTATCTGTTAGACTTATGTATAAAGCAAGATGAAGAGCTAACAAAAGATCTGACATCAAGGCCCACTCAGCACATCTGCAAGCCAAATACTGCACATCTGACAGGTGATCAGTAGATACCAGTGATCAGAGAGAACTGCTTCTCAACAGAGGCTTGGAGTTATGGTCTTAAAACTGCTAATACTTCAGAAAAAGTGCCTGACAATTCTTAACGGTTAAACTAAGGCCATTCAGCTACAATTAGAGTGTACTGGATGCTCTGGTGCTTTTATGAGCCATTCCATGACCCCATGTTTGAACCTCAGAGACAATGTAGTCCACAAATACAGTACGGCTAAAATACTATTAAGAGACAGTACAGAATAAAGCCACATGAAGTACTTAAGTGCAGCTAAAAAACCCCAAGACTTCCAAGAAAAAGAGCAAAAATGCTCAGTATTATAATTAAGTGAAAAAAACCTCCACCATCTACAAAAACATGTATGGAACACAAACTGATAACAAAAATGCTGATAATCTTTCTAACCTACCCTAAAAGAACGTCTCTCCATAAATTAAATTGCACAGATAAAGCTTGAGGCTGGAACATGTATTTAAAGTTGACCTGCAAATGAAAAATTCACCACTCCTTTTTTCCCCTGTTGTGAAAAGACCAGAGAAGCTCTCACTTCCCTTCCCCCCAAAAAGTTTCCCTCTACATTTTCGTTCTTATCAGAAATATAGCACACTACACAGTGATGTCAGACATTCAGAGAATTACAACCTTGACAGTAATTTATCACTCTACTCCTATAAACAGGTAAATGGCTAACTCATATGGGGAAGGCCTCTCTTTGATAACTGTAATTAGAAGACCTGATAAAAAGGTCTCTTACTCTAGACACTTCCATCAAATGGCTCAAGAAACTCAGCCAACATCTGATCATAGCACAAAACGGATGGTTCATCTTTTAGGCTCTGCTGAGATCTGAAATTCTGAACATTTAAAGTAAAAATACAGCATATAACATATTACTCTTGCCCCTCTTGTCTCTTTTATACACTGAGAAGGTCAAGCTACTTTTTCTCTTGCAGGTCAACTTCAATACAGCATCAACTGGAAGTCACTCACCCATGTGACATGCACCTAAGCTTCTAGAAATCTTCATCTAAAAGGCTCCTGAAATTCATATGCATTTGCAAATTAAAAAGAGTCAGTCGAAGAATGAACTAACAGGACACATCTGGCACCAGGATGCATCCTTAGAGCAATCACTTTTACATCCTACAAGTGCCAGGACTAGAAATCATTTAAAATTTATTGAGGACAAGAAAGCACAAATAAAGAAACATATGCATTAAGAAAAGTTACAAGCAAGAATTAAGATGTGCCTCCTGCAGCCTCATTTTTGAGGAGTCAGTTAATAAGTGTACAGGTCTTTGTCTACTCAGACGTGCAGCTAAGGATTGACTTAATTTTAGAACAAGGAATTCAGATTTTATCAAAACAGCACCAATAACCATGTTCATTACACCAATAGCTACCATGGCATGCATCTGTACAAACCTTTCAGGCAGTTGTCCACAGCTGGTCATGAATAAAAAGGCATATAAATTTTTCTCTTCTTTTATTACAATGAAGTTTATAACAGTACAGAAAAGTCACACGACCTTAGTGGGTCAGTTTACTTAAACCCTGAAACAGGAGGAACTCTAAATACATTAAATATTGTTACAAGTTCGGACTTAAATGTACAAGTAGTTGGGAACAGTTACAGCCCTCACCAAACTATGTTGGGGACATGAAGTCCAACAGCACTTGAAGTGCTGTGAAGGCATCATTTCACAAATAGCAACATAATGTTACAGAACTTGCCTTTAAGGTGGTATGTTCATGTAATTCCAGCGCCTTCACAATTTAACGAACCATATTTACTATACTTCACTTCTAAAAACCTAGATGAAACATGAAAAAGAAGCCATACAGTATAAATTGCAACATCAGGAAAAGTTCCTGTTATTATTCCAAATAATTTTTCCCGTGTAAAATAAGAATGTCCAATAGCTCCTTGCATGTGGGAAGATACTTATTTTTTTAAAGTCACAATGAAGCCTTAATTGACGGAAGCTCGGCTATATTAACAGCACAAGATGAGAAAAGGTTTAATCTCCAAACCTATTAGAGCGTGTGTAGTAGCATCAGTAGCGGCCACCTTGCGACATTACAGGAGGTCTCATTCCCATTGGAGGTCGAGGAGGTCCACTTTGGTAAGGGGGCACCATCGGAGGTCCCTGACCATATGGAGGCATAGCTCCAGGAAGATATCCTGGCATGCCCTGGTGATGAGCACCATACTGACCTACAAATAGAACATTTAAGATGCAAAGAATTTTTTATTTTTTTTTTAAAATGGGCAGAAGTTGCATTTTGTGAAAAGCTTCACACACGCACCTCCCCCCACCAGAATATGCCACTTCAAGTTTTAAAAAAGTTTATAGCAAAGACAAATCTTTTGAAGAAAAGAAAGCTAGGAAACTTATGATTACCATGAGGTGGCATGGGAGGTCTCATTCCTTGTTGTTGTGGAGGAATTCCTGGCTGTGGTGGCATCATACCTCCAATTGGTCCAACTGGTGGATTACCCAAGGAAGCTTGTCCTGGTCGAGGAAGATTACGCTGATATTTAGGCAACTGAGCCCTCCTCTCTTCCTAAAACCAGGAACAGACAACCATAACACATTGTAAGACTAAAACTCAGCAAAAGCAAAGTAAATAAAAGTGTAACAAAATAGATTACAGGGACTGAACTATTTCAACTACCTTCCAAGTTCAAAGACTGCTACTAGTAACATTACAGAGTAGCATTTGGATTTTTCCCCCTTCCTTCAAAGTTACTGTATTAATACTGGCCAATCTAGCATTTTGCATGCAACACAAATTCTCTTCCTCCCTCAGCTGAAGAAAGCCTCTTCCTCATAACAAGTTGAGACAAAAGAGCCAAACACAAATCTAAATATCCAAACTGAAATTAAGGTTCATTTGTTTTATCCATAAATTCTGTACTTCTGATGGCTGTAACAGCACCAAGACCACTTCAAACTGTTAAGTCTTTTATCCTACACTCATTAGCTGTATCTATTTAACTTCAAGGTTAACTAACATGCAGAAAATGTCCAAATTATATTTTAGGTTGAGTAATTTCCTATCACCAACAAAAATAAGGCTTAGATCTGCAGCAGGATCGTTGCAATATGCCAGTCATCACTCTGCAACTGAGGAAGTCTTCTCAATGAATGGTTCTGTTACATTAATTCTGCAGTTTGCACTCTCACTGTTATTAAAATATGCATAATGTAGAGCACAGAAGAAATTCTATTTAATCAGCCATTATCAGCATAAATTGCATTTTTCAGTAAGACAATGAAAGTATTTTAACTTACCAGTGATATATCCTCATCTGGATGGATCAACTTACTGGTTGCACTGGTTGTTGTGAGAGTAGCAGGCTTACTTGTTATAGATGTAGCTGGTTTAGCTGCAGTACTGTTTGTCGTGCTAGTGGTTGAGGCTGTAGACTGTGTGTAAGCAGGGAATGTAGGTTTTGGGGGTTCTGTTGTTGTTGCAGGTGTAGAATTCAAAGGTTTGAAATCAGTACCAACTGGACCTGGAACAGCTGCTGCAGCCTGTGAAACACAGAGGTAGATCAATATTTATTTCTCAAAGCGTAAGAAAACTTAAATGATGTCTGTTAAGACCTCTGAAACCTTCCAGTGAGACACATAATTAAAACAAGCTTGACAAAAGTAAAGTTCAGCCTTATCGCATACTAGAGCAACTGAAAACAAGACAAAATAAAACCCAGTATATACACATATATATACACACACACACACTGGAAAGTCTAAAATTTGCAGGTCAAAAGCCACAACTAGAAAAAAGGAACAAGAACAACAACAAAAAAAACCTATCAAAATTTTTATCTCAAATACTGAGTTTGGTAAATGTCTAAATCTTTCCTGAATCACTGTTTTATTAAAAGCCTGTAAGTATAAATTCATTGTTCTCTTGCTAAATTATTAGCATACTTTAGCAACCATTAGTTTAGAGTACAGCTCAAAGTGTTAGTATTCATTAAAATTAGATATTTAAGAAATGTTTTAATTAAATACTTAAGAAAGCTCTATTGTGTCAGGGTTTTTCTTTTAAGCGTTCTCTCTACAAAAATACTGCAATATTTTCACAAAGTACTGTCTCTCTATTGATCTTTAATCTCGCTTGTTAATGAAGAATCAACTGAAGGCAGATATGAGGTCCACTACAGATTCCAGCATCTCATCTTTCCTACTTTTTTCTCAAATTAACTGTTAAGACAAGAAAAATTTGCTTTACCAGGTTTTCTCTGAAGATGCAGCAATATCCAAAGCAAGCTTTAGTTATGAGAGAATGCTTTTGTTTCTAGTCACTGCACATTTACAATTATCTGAACTTTCCAAACAAAAAGTATTTCCATTTTTCGCACATAATGCAAATTACAAAGTTCCCTACATTATTATGTACCATATTAAACAACATAAACTAAAAAGCCTTCACCATGCATCAAGCTAACCACTGCCCACTAAAATGCATTTAACTGCTTTCATGCTTTTTTAACCCTTTAGAACCAGGATGTAACATTTCATTCTTTCGCGCTAAGAAAAATTGGGCACTTTAACATGCTTATTTCTAGTAAGATGCAACTCGCAATCAAGGACTCTGCAGTTTTACCAGCTAAACATAATCAGGAATATAGCAGAAATTATCTGAAGATGTTTAGTCAATTTTAGATTTTACAGAACGGTCCAAAGGGTTAAGTTGCAAAGCAATTGGTTTTTAACTGTGACTTCCTGCGTACTTGTGCTGTGCTAGGAAACAGAGCGTTAGAAGATGCTGACAGACTTTCTGAATTGGAGGAAGCTGCACTTGAGCTTGTGACAGGTGTCCCCATCTGTAGCATAAAAGAAAGGAAACAGTGAAAAGTCTCCAAACAAATGGGTGGAAAGTATCCAGATGAAAGGATTTCTTATGCTAAGTCCTTTCTTATGAAAGGACTGTGTTTTTGTAAACGAGTATCTTCCCCGCAGAAGTCCAAAATGCAAATAGTACTATGAAGGTTTCTGCAACATACTTGAAAGCAAGTAAAAACTTCAGGTCTTATACACAAGTGCAATCAAAGGGTAGAGGTCACAAGCCATGATCAATTCCCCACTTCCCTCCCCAAAACATTTAAACAGTTTTTTACTACCTTAACTTACTCATAAACTTTTTAAAGTAAAAAACCTCCTAATTCAGGCAATGTTTAACCAGTTTAACAAGACTATAGAATACATTAGTCCATCTATGGGTAAAGAGCCCATTATGAAAAGAATAGGAAAGAACAAGTCATGTCAAGATTTATACTTTGGAAATTTTAGGTAAAGTTCTATGCAATCAGATTCCTGTAGGTGACTAACACATCCCTTCACCCACCCAAAGCACCCTTATTAACGACAAACTAAAGGGATTAAAGAAAGAAGCGTTTTGCCTACTCCTTTCTTCCCCACGTGCTTACAGAACTTCTGTCTGGTTTCATGGCTGTTGTAAGACAAACAAAAGAATCTTTTAAAATTCATTCAAGCACTACACTGAATTAAACTTAAGGATCAACACAAGCAAGAAACTTAACCAGTCATTTCTTGAGCCTCCTCAATAAGGAAGAATAGACACTGTTGACACAGCGGCAGTTTGAAGAATGTAACAGTAGATTCCAAGCTATGAGACACCTTACCTGCCCCGCACTTGGGAAGAGTGGTTTAGTAACTGGAGGCTGGGGGGTAGGTGCCGATGCAGCAGGAGCTGGAGGTCTGTTAAGAATGCCCGGTGCTGTAACAGGCTGTGCTTGTGTCATTGGAGGCATCCCAGGACGAGGCCCAACAGGCGGCGGCATACCTACAAACCAAAGAACCAGTAACAAATTAGGCTGAAGGAAGTAAGAATACTCCTTTAGAGGATTCTGTTCACAGTGTTCCTTAGAACAAACTCTCCCACAAGGAAGGCGTATTTTTAAGGCAATAGTAAAATAAAACATGACAAAGGGTAATGTCAGCAGCCACCAATAAATGTCCCTGCATAGGCAGTAACCTCAAACACTTCAGAGCAATACTGAACTAAGTTGTGCTTTCTACTAGAGCTTAAGCGATGTTTATGCTCTCAATAAATCAACGCAATTAATGCAGTAACTGTTTCCAACACACTGCGCCTATCCTGCCAAGCACATGGATAAGACTGTTACAAAATCCAAAAGATGCGGCCATTATGAATGGTATCAGAACTTTGACCAAAACACAGATCAGCCTTGCTGTGGGTCTTTAGCACAGTGGAACAGTGACACAAGGCTACTTTTTGTAGTGTACCATCACAATACATGCACTTTGTACGTGCAGGGCACTAGGAGAGGTTCAGAGATGAGAAGTTAACAGCTCACATGGGTTCCATCATATTACTGTGCAGCAGAACTAGGCTGTAACTGTCCTAGTGGCTTGCTTCCTCCTCCAGTGAGAAATACGGGCAAACCACCAAATCTCAAGCCATCACAGCATAGCTGCTGGTCAGGTGGGACACTCTCAGAACTTAAAGGCTGCTTACGAACTGCACAAGAGAAATGTCTCTTCTAGCTATGGTAAGAGACCAAAATTACAGTTAGTTTCTTCACACAGCAGATTCATTACTTGGGTATTTCTCATTTCCCACAACATTTTCAATCATTACCATTTTCCAGATGCAGCCACGGACATTAAAAAAATGGATGAAGAGAGACTAGGCAACACAAAAGCCAGAGAAAGTACAACAGGAAGAGAAAACTATATTCTATTTTTGACCTTCAAAGTGGTACCAAACACAAATAATTATTTATAATCAAAAGCACAAGACTGGCTTCTGTGGCAATCAATCCACACCAAGGTGGTGGCATAAGTCTGCATATTCTTTATATAAATCCTAAATCTCAGTGGAAATAAATAAATGTAGTTTAGCTCACACCATAGTATGAGTTTGACAACCCTGACCTACCTGGTGGCATACCAGGCATAAGAGGTGGTATTCCTGGCCCAGGAGGCATCATTCCACCCATCGGCATCATCCTATTAAATGGAAAATGAGCACTGGTATAAACACTCATGATAAACTGTTAAGATAATTGGCACATACCTGTATATGATAAAAAATTATGGTAAATAATTTCAAGAAGCTCTCAACAGAGGCAATTCAAAACCAGCTGACTCCATAGTTAGAAATGTTTTTCCACAAGAAAAAACCAAAACAAAACAACCCCAACACACACCACACCAAGAACCCCCCCCCCCACACTTTTTATTTGAACTTTAATTCCTCAAACTTTCACTTCTTCTATTATCAGATTTCCAGAACTGGTGTCTCTCTTGAAACCTATTTCAGGCTACTAGTTTCAGCAGAGTGTTCAAAGAACCTTGCTCTCAGTACACTCAAGAAAATCTGAAAGTAGGAAAAACAGCTAACTCCAATCACACTAAAATCACTGTACATCTACTATTACTCCTTTCTGACACTACAAGTCTCTTTCTAGTTATAGCACCCTCACATTATTTTAACATTCTCCTTCCTCTAGTGAATGGCAGACAACCCAAATCTGTAGAACTAGCCACAAAATACTGATAAAAACAGAGCAGAGACCACAGGGTAAGAGAGCTTCTGGAGTTTCAATTACAGTAAATATTCCCTACACTAAAGGATAGAAAAGTGGGATTTAAAAAGAAATTTTTTAAATGAGCAGTCCTTACTATGGCATATTTTTCCTTCATGTTAAAAACAGGTTTGTTTGGGTTTTTTCCCCCTTGCTACTGATACCTGGAGAAAAAAATTGGTCTGCATTTCCCTAACAGAAAGGTGGCATCTAAATGACTCCTTTTATCCTTACCTACTAAACCACACTACAAATTAATACATGTTCCCCATCTAAACCATACATACAACCCTTAAAAAAAGCAAATTCCTCCTGCACAGGGCTGCAACTTGATAAAAATAAGCTATCTACAACACTAAGTGCTTTTACACTGGGAAGCTATACATAAATATGTTACAATTCTTTTACAGGGAACAAACCCAAGCGTAGCTTAAGTTTGCTTAAATTTTTCCAGACACTTGAAGGTGGATTAGGGAAACAAAATAAAGGAATGGTTATTACTTTAGTTAGTATGATAAGTAGATACGTAGCAGCCAAGTGCATACCAAAACCCCACTAAGAAGTAGTTTCTATTTGTATGACAAAGTCAAGACACCTTCACCATTGCTGTTTCAAAATCAAAACAAATCATCATAAATGGGCAAGCATTCATTCTGTACAGCAAACTGCTACCCTTTATTCTCAACTTGTCTACCATTGCTACAAAAGGAACAACCAATGCAGAAGCAGTAATGACTGGGAACATAGTACCATCGCCCCTTTTTTGGGTTAATGGTTGGAGAAGGCAAAGTCAGTCTTGCCACCCATTTTGACAACTATCTGTTAGACTCCCAAAAAAAGTGCTGGCTGACCACTGCCTGCTGCCACCAGAAAGATGACTTTCAGAGAAACTGCAGGGATAGTGCTAGAACTAGTGTCACACTAAAAACAAAGTTGCTTCCTAGGTCCTAATTCTTCTTTGCTCATTTTTAAACAAAATGATCATCAGGTTAAGTAAGCAAAATTTTAGACCAAACTAGAGAAAAGCATAACGTAATACCATACCACCCTCCCTTTAAATTTCACAGAAAAGGAAGTGCAGTGAATTTTTGGCAAATTAATTTGTGTCTTTCACTAGATGACATTACATTCACCTGAAGTTAACAAAGTGTTTAAGGAGGACTAAGCACCAGCAAGCCTGATAAAATTCTGTTCAGTTTCCACCCAGAAAAACTACACTCATGATGAGCATCCACAAGATGTTCCACTATGACATGGTTTTTAAATTCAAAGACTGTTAAAACAACATTTATGTCTCAGAAGAGAACAATCTTTCACCTCAGTGAACTTTAAAACTTAGAAGCAAAGTTCCTGCAGTATGTCCTACAGGGCTAAGGATTGAGCACATGGAGCTGTACCCTGATTCAAGAGAGGCTGTAAGTCCCTAAGGGTCTATTTTGTTATTTTATAGAATGCATTTCTCATAACATATAGTTTTGTAATATTCATTTAGATAAAGCATAAAAACTTCAGATATTATATAATAACAAAACCTAACATTTTCCACAAGTTCGTAGGCAGTACTTGAGGTTTTCAGTAAGACAATTTCAAGCTTATCAAAAACATGACATAAAATGGCATAATGAATGTACCTAGAATTACATTAATGAGATGCTTACATGTTTCCACCACAAAATGACTGCATGTATTTTCTCTGTTGATGTAATCTGTGAAAATTTATGACAAAATCAAAAATCTAACTGTGATTTTCCAAACACATTGTGATAGGGTATGGTGTCAAACCCAAACAAACATAAAAACCAACATCTTACTTTTGCCCAAAATACAAGAAAAATTTAAACTATTCAGTATTTTTTTCCTGTTAGGTTGATGACTGATAACCAGATGCACAACATATGTACAATATACAAAGGAACAGTGGTTCACAGAAGGCTCTAAACCAACACAACAGAACTTTAAATTACTATACTACTAGTCAATAAAGTTAGGAGAAAGGCAACATACTTTATACATAAACTCACAGTTTGGCCATATTTTTAATGTTGGTTTACAGCCATCCAGTTCTTTGGTTAGTCTCAATATTAAGGTTACAGAGTTCACAGGTCCCTACGTACATTTTTCTAATTAGCTTTACTTTTTCTGTGGCAGTTTAAAATGCACAGTATGAACATGTAATATTAAGTCTTTCTTGCTACTCACCCAGGCGGCATTCCAGGCATAACTGGAGGCATTCCAGGCATCATAGGTGGAACGCCTGCCATTAATGGTGGTATACCTTAAAAGAAAAATAAATTTTAAGCAACAACATACAGTCACTAACAAATCTCATCTAATAAATTTAGACTGGATAAATGCTTTACAGGTAGCTCTAAAAGATTGGTTTTTTGAAATAACACAGCTTACAAACAACGCAATATAAAATATTATCTGCAAGTCTCAGAATCATTGTTCTCGTTCCTGCAAGTCTGTGTAAATTTTCTTATTAGTCTCCAAAGATCATGCCTTCCTTATCATTACAGAAAATATAATGAGAAGAGACCAGTTTTCGCTCACTGTCATTGATCAAAATTTTTTACTCAATATATTTGTGGCCTGTGTATGAACTGCCTGTTCTATGTTAGCAGTCTATAGGTATATGGCAGCCTTTCTGCCGTTTCCAAAATCTTGTTACAAGATACCACAAACAAGTATCATTGGTAGACTTATGTTTAAAGTACTAATCTGTCTTACTACCATATTCCTTCAATCTAGGTGCAAGCACTAGGTATCTTAATCTACTTCACAAAGGAAGATGTGTATGCACACAGAGAATGGGGGAAGAAAATGAAGAAACTGCTTATGTGCACCTTGAAACTATTTTGTGACCTCTAACACCCAGTGTTAGAAAAGGCAGATTATTATTCCAGCATACAAGCAGCAATTTGTGTTTCTACTCAGCTATTCAGTAACTATCTTAAAACATCATCTCACCTGGAGGCATTCCTGGTGCACCCGGCACAGGAGGCAAACCTGGTTGTGCCATTGGGGGAATGTACCCCTGCTGTGGCTGAACTTGCTGGGGTTGAAATGAAGTTGAAGCTGCAGATTCATCATCTTCATACTCATCAGAATCATCCTGTTGTTTCTTTTTCTGGCTCTCTGCTAAAGAGTACAATGTATATGATCAGACTGAAGACAAATTATATTCTGTAAAATTCGTTTTATCTGGGGTATTCTAGCTGGAATGAAAATAATAAAATTCAAATTTTATCAGCGTGTTCAAAAATTCATCGAATCACAAAGACAAACTAAGTGAGCCTATCTATACATATAAATAATAAAGGGAAGGAAAGTGACTCACACTATAATGACCCTCAACATAAATGGGTCAGTCTCACACTGTCCAGAATAAGCCAAAGCAGTTCAAACAAAGGTGTACTTAAACAGCAAAGAAATCTAAATATTTGGGCATCGCAATTGTATCACCCCTGGCCTTTCCTCCCCCTACCCTCAAAAATAAAATCACCATCCCCATATTAATTAGGTAATTGTTACAGCTGCACTGGCATGCAGCTACTTCTGAAAGGGAAAAGAATAATATCTCTCAACTGGCAAACGTCTAGAGTTGCAGTTAAAGAATGCATTAAACCCAACCCTTACTCTTCTGAGAAGCAAGTCCTGTATCACACAGTTTAGTATCAGTAAGAAACAGACTCAGAAAATAACAGATAACTAGCTAGATTACACTTTACCCTGAGTTTTTTGTTCAAGTAACCTCCTTCGTTCCTCCATATCTTTTTCTGGAATGCCCTCCATGCCATAGATTTCCAGTTCAATGTCTGTTCTTCCAGGAATAGCATTTGGAACAGCATCTATTGTTTCTTTATGTACCTAAAGAAAAAAAAAGTTAAAAATCCTCCTGACCACAGTTCAGGTTAGATCCTCTGTGTTCTTCAGCCAGTTTCAAGATAGAAAAGGAACATCTTTAATGGGAAGAATCTCTCTGGCCAAGCACTTTCTAGACATGTGCTTCCTAATCACTGTTAACTACTATTAGCTTCTAAAACCAGTTTATATAAACTTGTCTTCTGAACACCAAGACAATACAATTCCTTCACTCCTCCTACACCCCAAAAGTGATGGCAGAGATCTCTATTGCATACTCTCCATATGACTGCTGACACAGCAGAACTCCTGTTCTGGAAACAGACCATTGCTGTCTTTTTCTCATCAGTTTTTAAGACTCTGGAAGCCCCAAACCTACCACCTTTTTAAGTTCACTATTAATTCCAATTTTAGATACTGCTAAGAAAAGCTTATGTAAGCCTAAAACTTCTTACCTGCATGCAGTGTATAGCTAAACCAGGTCCTGTATACAGTTTCTTATGACATATATGGCATTTAAAGTGCTTTGCTTTTTGATGCTGTATAAGGATTTTTTCATCATCAAAATCCCTGTTACAATACCTATTGAAGACTGTCAAGGAAACATTTAATCCTGAAAGTGACCTTCTATGTAACACTAAGCTAATGAGCATCACTGTAATTTTTCCTAAAGCAAAAAAAAGGAAAAAGCACAGAAAGCATCTCTGAGCATTCAAAGCATGACAAATACTTCATGGATGTCTGAAACCAAACCTCCCCCTCACACCATCCAGCATTTCCCTTTAGATAGGTACAAAACCGGCAAGATGTGTGCAGGCAATCAGAATCATCATTTGATTCCATATTCTTTGACACATGCTTTTCAAGTCCTAGTTATTTCTAAGTGGACTCATTGCTTCTCTGCACACATGTACATTAAAATAAAGTTGCTAAAGCATTAATGGAGAAATAGACTTGAAATCCACAAAAGGGCAGTTATGCCAAATACTTCAAAGTGCCTATTTTATAAAAGAGAACAAAGGTTTTAGTTAAAAATTCCTTTCCTTTTCAGTTATCCAGCTACCAATTCTTATGGCACCAAATAATTCACTGCAGTCATTAAAGAATTCTCTGTTTTTAAACAGAAAGATTTTAAGCAAAGAACCTTCTGGACAACTATGTGACAGAAGAGGCAAACTGTATTTCCTGTCTGCAGGTCAGCATTAATATTTCAGCAAATGCTCCACACATATCTTCCTAAATAAGACAAATACACGTTTGTTATTTATCAGCTGTTCCTAGTTAACACAATGTGTCCCTCACTTCTACCAAAACTTTAAATATATTAGTATCTCAAACAGAAGCACTGATGCCTTCCAACATAAAACGGTAAAAGATCTCAGAGCAGGTTATAAATTCCTTTATTAAACAATTTTAGATTGGCCAGAAACGTTTTAGAGAAAGAAACGGTAAATCTGTAATCACCCCCCAACAAAAAGCAGATTGTGAAGGACTGAAGGAGTGATCTAAGAAAAATCCGCCAGTACTTCCGGCTCCTGAGAAATTATGTGACTTTGATGCAGCAATTACAAATTTGAAAGTACCTCCCTCCCCCCCCAAAAAAAGTTTTCAAAAAGTCTCTTTTAACCACATCTGCCCCACTTCTTCTTGAATAACTGTATTTATCAGAGGCAGAGATTTCTTCCGTTAACATCCTTCCCCCCGGGGGATAAAGACCGTTCTCCATTTTCCTCACGTCCCCGGCAATCCCACCGGGCCTGGCCACAAGAGCGCCGGGGACAGCCGGCCGCAGAAGCTGCCGCCTGCCCTGGCTTTACAGATCGGACGTGAGGCCGAGGCCTCAAGCGAGGGAAGCGGGATCGGGCGGACTAGGCCGCGCGGGAGGAGGAGGCGGAAGGGGGGGGGGGGGAAGCAGAGGAAGGGCACGGACCAGGCCCCATCCCAGCACTAAGGAGCACAGAAATGGAACACGACCAAGCACGGAACCAAACCGTAACGAGGGTGGAGAGAAGAAAAGAACCCCGTGCCCGCAGAGCGAGGAGCCAGGCGGCGAATGGGACAGGACGGGACGCGACGGGACAGACACCCGACCGGGCCGGGCCAGGCCGCTCCGCTCCCCTCCCCCACCCAGCTCCCCACACCCGCCTCATCCCACACAGAAGGATACCAGCACCAAGGCTTCAACTGCTTCTTCTTCTTACGGCCCATGGCGGCGGCACCCCCAACCTACAGAGAAAGGAGACAGCCGAGCTCTTCTCTCCTGAGCCGCAACGCCCACACCAGCCTCTCCACGGAGGCGAGCGAGGCAGACACAAAATGGCCGCCACCGTCCCTCCTGGCGCCACCGCCTCGGAGCTCCCAGCCTGCACCGCGGCGCGGCGGGAAGGGGGGGTACCCACGTGACGGTGCTCCCGGCCCTCCCCACCGCCTCTTGGGCTCTCCCATGGTACCTCGCGGGGGCGCCGGGTCGCCATTTTGTTTGAGTCGCTGCTGTGGGGGTTGTGAGCGGGCTGAGGCGCTTAGTTGTGTTTCTCGTTTTCGCGTTTAACGTCAAGGAGAAGATGTTTTCCCCCTACTAAATCGGAATGGGCGAGAAGCCGTTATCTCTTAAACAGGCCACTCCGTACGGCGTTTTGGTGGTGGTTACCCGTGTCCGTGTAGCTGGCTCTTGACGGGGAGGTCTTGGGGTGTGGGGGAGCGCGGCCCTTCGAGAACGCTATAAAACTGACAGCGACATGTTGAGCCTTCGCCCCCCTCAGAGCTTCCTGTGCCTGCCCGGGGACTGGCCCCTCCGTTACATCCCACCGGGTGTTGTTTCTGTGTTAGTATCCCCGCGGCTCCCCGGCTCCTAGAGCCGCAGGCTGGGAGCGAGAGCCAGCTCCCCGGCCCGCAGGGCTTGCCTGTTACGAGGCTGAGCTAACAAATGTGCTGTTTTAACAGGGGGAAAAAAAAAGTATTTCGGAAGCGGAGTAGGCCCTTTAAAAGCCGGCGGCACGGTCCGCTACGGCTCTAGGTGGGCTCTGCTGCACCTCAGCCGCCCCGCAACGAGCCCTCGGCTAGGCGCTGCCTGCCCGCGGGCTGGCGTACACCCACCCGGCGCGGGGGGAGAAGCTTTAGCGCAGCCCCCCGCGGTACGCCCGCCCTCCCGCCGGCCTCCTCTGCCTCCGGGGCGGGGAGCGGCGAACGCAGGACCCGGAGCGGGCGGGTCCGCGGCGGCGGGTTGGGACGGGATGTTGCCGGCGCTGCCGGACGGCGACGAGCGGGAGCTGGAGAGCAGCGAGGAGGGCGGCGGTGGGGGTGAGGAGCGGCGGCCGGAGCGGCACGGCAGCACCTACCACAGCCTCTACGGTTACCGGAGCTGCAGGTGAGGGGGCCGCTCGCCGCCGCCGCCGAGGCCTGGCGAGGGGGGTGCGCGCTGGAGAGGCCGTTTCCAGGCCTTGTCAGTTCCCAGTTGCTTGAATTCGCTTTATTCTCCCCCCCCCCTCCCCGAAGAGCTCTTTTTCCTCCCATAATGTCCCGATTCCCTGCTCCTGCGTTAAAACCCTCAGGCCATACCTTTCCCTGCTGCAGTCCCTTTTCCCTGTTCTGTGCGTTAAGGCTGTAAAATCAATCATAACGGCTTGATTTTCAGATCCTCACGGCAGGGAGCAGACAGTGGGAATGGCAGTCCCAGCAGTGCGGCGGCAGAGACACCCTCCAGCGAAGACTTCAGGTAAAGCCAATCTGCAGAACAGTATAATCATCCATAACACCCCATTTTGAAGTCTTTGCTGTATTACTGTTAGGTGACTAGTAAGCAAGTACATTGAAGTCCCTTCAAAGCAGAAACCTCTGTGAACGCATACTGAAGCCCCCTGGTGCTTTTTCTGGAATACCTGGGGAATGGACACAACTACAGAGCTCAAATAATGTATTAAATGTAAGCTATCATCTTTGAGTTTGAACTGTCTTTTCTTTGCTGTTAGACTTTTCTGTATTGACTTAGGTCTTCACGTAGACAACAGATAATTAAAATTTATTAAACAATTTTGAATGGACATCTTACTTTTCCACAAGCTCTGTAATGGAGTTGTTGCTGTGTATTACAACTAGGGAAACATAAGAACAAAGAGGGGCAGTGACTTTTTAGTAGCTGGTGAGCAGTTCAGCATCAGCTGACACCACAACTCCTGAATGCATTTCTGATGGGCCAGAAGTCACAGGGCAAGTTAGCTGTAAGCCAGAGAGAGATCACAGTGGTCCCCCTTCTAGAAGCAGGTGGTTCTGCCCTTGTTCAGAGAAACAAAACAATAATGTTTGCTTTTTGCTAACAATTTCTTCTTGTTTTTTAAAGCCTCTCCTTGCTGGACACTAACTTACCAGCTGAAGCAGAGACTGAATTGCGCAGTTTTATCGTTAAGCGTCTTACTAAAGGAGCCCTGTTTGAAGGAATGGGGAATGTAGCGTCAGTGGGGCTGAGGTAAATTTTAACAATTATTTGTGAATGAGAAACTGTAAGAAACATTGGCAGCATTGCACATCTTGCCATCTGCTGCTGCATTAGGTTTAATCCCGATTCCGTGTTCTCAGTCTGTTGCTGCTGTTAATAATTGCTTTATGCAATTACACTTCCCTCTTTTTCTAGGTAGCTTTGAGAAAAATATTGTAGTAAATAATTTAACATTTGAATATTTAAAAAATACTACATGTGTTTATGACTATTTCCTTTGAAACTACTCTGATTGCACCACAGGGGGAAAAAAAGAGAAGTGCTAGCGGGTGAAAATTATTTACAGAAATCATGTATGTCTGCTTTTTGCACTTACTTATTGTGATGTATCTGTAACAAAATAATTCTTTTTTTTTCTGCATAGCATACCAGAATATAGAGTTGGTTGTTATTACTGTCGTTTCCAACAAGAAAATCTTCTAGAAATGGCAACAGTGGAATCGGACACCAACAATGCTCCAGAATACGTTGTTTGTTTCTTAGGTGGCTCAGAGAAAGGTCTGGAACTATATCCTTACCTTTAACTTTCTTTATCTGTGTGGAGAGGGACATGATGTAAAAATTGTGTTCTCATTTTGTCCGTTTCCTACTGGAAAACATCTCGTTTGTGCACACCTTCCAATAACGGGAAATGTCAATAACAGCCATATACTGAAAGGGAAACATGCAGGTCTTAAGTGATGCATCTTATTTTCCTTAAGAAGATACTTTCAGACTTGAGCTGGACAGATACATTCAAAGTCTGAAGATAAACCTTGATTTGGAGGTAAGGCCCAACTTTTTTTTTGTAAGTGGTAAAAATTACTATTGATGCAAATTGATTACTAAGACAATCTGGAAGGTTTAGTCTGTAGAGACAAATTAGGTGTTTTAAGTACTAGTATGAAACACTGAGAGAGATACTTGATTCACTGTAGTGACAGTGAATGTCTGAAGTGCGATCAACCATACACAACTCAAAAGGAAAAAAAAAGGGGGGGGGACTTTTTTGTGCCAGTTATAAATATCTTAAAGGTTACTTGCAGTTAGATTCAGAGAGAAGAATGACTAATAAAAGGTAATGGTCTACAGGAAAGTTATCAATGTCCACCTGGATTCTTACCACTTCTGAATGTTAAGGAAGGATTTTTAGTGTTTTTCTTGTTACAATTTTTCTAATGCAAACTGCATTTTAAGTCTCTCTCTCATCCTGTGTGCTGTTGCATGCATGGTCTTTGTTCAGTATGTACCATAATATTACAGTTCTGTCCCTTGAAATGTGAAGCCCTTCATTGCTCATAAAGTGTGGCTTTAAACGTCAAACTCAGTTTACTGTGGTTTGAAACTAAGAAGGCTCTGACATCCAAATATCTTAGGTTGAATAGATTATTAAGAGGCTTCTATTTGTGTAGAAATCTAATTTGTAGTTAAAGTTTTAATGTTTCAACTTGTTACAGCAAAAAACCTTGGAGACCCATGTTAACCCCTACTTCAGAAGCTGGTTTGAGAATGCCATATGCCCTATTCAGAGAGTAGTACAGCTCTTCCAGGAGAAACTCGCCTTTTTGTTACATGCTGTAAGTGTATTTCAAAGTGGATAACTGAAAAAGGTTCAGAAGGAATCTCAGTGACTCCAACGTGTTTAAAATGTTTCTTGCATTTGCTTTCCCAGCCAGGAATAAATGAGGAACAACTTTTTTTTTCTTCTCTCTCTCTCTCTCTCTCTTTTTTTTTTTTTTTTTTTTTTTTTCTTTTAAATTCAGGGCAAGTACTTTTTCCCTGCTTTATTGCTAAGGTAGCACATAGCAATTTCTTCTATCAGTTTTTATAGTTAACTAATTTTAAATTACATAGCAGTGTCCAAGTAGATATTAGAATGAAAAATAAGAAACAGCATGAGAATGCTATCCCTTCTATAATTCCTCTGAACCAAAAGGGATGTTATATTCTGTATGTGCCTCATGTAATTCACTGGAAACAGAAAAGAAATTAATCCTAGCTCTAGTTCCTGAGTTTGAGGAGGCTTTGGATGGCGTAGCTAATAGAGTATAAGTGCTGTATTTCTTCTGAATGCAAAATCAGCTGCAATGACTATAATAGGGAGTATTCCCTTAGCTTCTACTTTTCCTGTGAAAAGAACAATTTTTCAAGTACCGCATTATGTATATATTGCTAGTGACTGCAGTATACCAACAGAAGTAATATCAAAGTTGCATCTAGCTTTTTTCTTTTTTTGTGTGTGTGTGTTTGTTTTAAGGCTTTGAGTTATACTCCTGTGGAAGTAAAAAACGCAGATGAAAGAACAGAAAAAGACATTAGCAGGTAAAGATACTTTGAGACCAAGGAACCTGTGAATAACTTGGCTTTTGTGTATGACAGCCTCCTGTTCTTGCTGTTCGGGAATTGTAAAGAAGCAAGCAGTTCACAAGAGCTTTTTGTGTCAGGTTTCTGGCAGCTGCCAGCCTCCAAGGACTCGTTCAGGAAGGCACAATGACCTCCTTGTGTATTGCCATGACTGAGGAACAGCACAAGTCAATGATTATAGACTGTAGTGGACCTCAGCCTCAGTTGCATAATGCAGGTGAGATTACAGCTGTGAATACTTCTTCATGTTACTTGTATCCCTCAGCTGCTGAGAGTTGTGGACATTAGAGGTAGTTGAGGATACTCAGAAGCTCATAGGTTCATGTCCAGTTTGGATTCTGGCTGGAAACTAGAACACCTGTTTTCCTATGAGGTAGCGGAGTAGTTTGTTTTACCATATGCACTGGAACTCTGGTTTGAAAATGGTTGATAATAAAATCCATGTGCATTTAGTTTGTGGACCATGAAACTATGACTCATACGCTTCAGGGAAGCTGCAAAACTTTTTTTTCCTGTTGTATTTTTGACAAATGTTGTGAAAAGGGATTCAACGTTCAGGACAGAATTGCCTGTAATAACTCTAGCTATGTTTGCTTTTCTTCTCCACATGTATTGTTTTTCTTAAGACTTATTTCCTGGCCCAGGTATACTATTATCAGGTGTTGTTGAGAGTGATTAAACCAGGTGAATGCAGCTATATAGTTATGTTGAGCTCATTTACTTTTTCTCATCTCTTTTCTGTGTTCCTGAACACGTAACAGGAAGCAACAGATTCTGTGAGGACTGGATGCATGCTTTTGTGAATGGTGCTGAAGGTGGAAATCCATTTCTCTTCCGGCAGATTTTGGAAAACTTTAAATTGAAGGTACCTGTTCATATATATTAAAGACTTGGAGAAGACATCAGGGTTACTGAGGGAGCAAATACTCTTTCTGCAGCAAAGAAAACTTTTAGGTTATTTATGATGCCTATATGTCATTAACTGATTAACTCTGAAGTTTAAGTTGGGGACTGGCTTACTGTAGCTGACAAGACCAGAATGTAAAGTAGTGTGAAAGATTCTTCAGTGAGTACTCCAAAGGCATTTTCTTGTATTTAAAATAAACCCCACTTTTTTTCTTTTATCTTAAAATACTGTTAATTTGAGCTGTGCACACACAGTGTCGTGTAATTGGTAACATGGATTCAGTAGTTAACACTTCTTAGGTGATCTGTCGTAATAGAAGAGGGGAACTCTTGATACAGGTTTGGACATGATCAAGTTGTGGTGTCCACAGATTTTGCATCATGACAGTAACAGTGGTAATATGTATCAAAGACAGTACTCAATTCTTACATTACTCTTGAATAGTAATATAAAATTCCTATTGGAAATGGTTTTGTTTCTCCTGCTATTCCTTCACTTTTCCACACAATAATATGTTTTCTTTCCGTGCAGAAGGATAAGAAAATGCTCTGTCACTCTTTTCCCAGGCTATACAAGACATTAACAACCTGAAGAGGTTTATCCGCCAGGCTGAAATGAACCACTATGCCTTGTTCAAGTGTTACATGTTTCTAAAGAATTGTGGCAGTGGAGACATCCTCTTGAAGATTGTTAAAGTAGAACATGCAGAAATGCCAGAAGCCAGAAATGTAGTGACCGTCCTTGAGGAATTCATGAGAGAAACATCAGTAGCTTAAAATTATCTTAACTATTCTGTACTCATTTGAGGGTATTGTATAAATCATTAATTTCTTCTGTGCAGCTTAGTTTCACTATTGCAGGATTTTTAATTTATATTTAAAAGGATTGCCTAAGTCAAACCTAAGTTGCAGTTTCATCTGCCTTTTCTCTTTTTTAGAGAAACCAGTATGAGCTTTTTTTAATGTGTAAATATTGGATCAGACAAACTCCTGCATAGTTTTCAGTGCTTACCAGATTCTCCAAATTACTTGCTCCTTTTCTGAGGAAATCATGACATTTGTTTTTTACAGTCATTGCACAAAAAAAAAAACCCAAAACCAAACAAATCCCTTACCTGGCAAGCATTTCAGTGTTTTAAATATTTTAAATATCTTTAAAATGATCATGTCTAATCATTAAGATCTGGTTACTTTTGTTTTAATACATAAAGAAGCACAAACATCTGCGTAAGTCAGAGTAAATCAGTAAATCATATTTGTTTATGTTTATATAAGAGAACATTGGTAATAAGTCTGTAGCTAGTTTCCACATTCTGCTTTCAAAGTGGCAGTTTGTTCTGCTGTTACTAGATAAACAAGTTGTTAATTGGTATGAAACAGAACTGCCTTAAGATTGAACAGAGTTTTAGGAATCAGTTTGTATGTGCTTGTATGTATGCATACATACACCGGACAGACATGTTAAATTCCCAGGCTATCTGATGAATTCCCTTCTTAATTAGTTTGTGTTGTGATCAAGACCTTCTTTGTGTGTTCTTAGTACCTGTTTTGCATAACTGTAAATAATGGTATGTCCATGGAGAATTAAACCTGAAACTTTTACAGATTAAATATTAACTTTAAATTAATAAAAACTTCTTCAGAAATTGAAGTAAACTTAGTTCCCAAGTTAATTATTCAGACTTTTTAAAACATTCAGCAATGAATTCTTACCCACACCATAGGACATTTAGACAGCAGAATAATTGAAGAAAATCTTTGGCTACAGCTGGAATCAAAACTCATGAGCCCTCTGAGTGACCACATCATAAACAAGGACTAGCTCTGCAAACCCGATACCAGCAAAACTCCCTGTTGCTTTCCTTTGCAGCAGAGGGTCTTGTTTGAACACTTGACCCAGGGCATTTGAACAACTCTCCCTGAAACAGTAACTAAGTCTTACTAATGCCGTTAAGTTGGACTGTTCTGCCAGTGCTGTATACTGTGATGATAAAAGTTGAATGCTTTCCTGTAACACCACTGTGTTGAACCTATAATAAGGTTTACAATAAAACACATTTGAATCCTTAATAGTGTGCTTACATTAAATTACAAGTTAGTGTTGTCCTTGATGTCTCCTGTTTAAAACCCTTTATTCACACAATGCAGAGGAGCTGCTAGTGTTATGTGCAGGAGTGTGCAAGTGTCATACTGACAGCTGAGGTGATATGTAATGTACATGGGCAGGTCAGAGAAGAACATAAAAGTAGTTTGAAAGTAAACAAACTCCTTATTCTGTCATTTGCAGGAGCTCTGAGAGGTCACAATGTTTTCCTTCAGAATATTCGTGACTGAGTAAAGCAGCACCTCTTAATAAA
Organism: Haliaeetus leucocephalus; assembly: GCF_000737465.1. Lineage (NCBI taxonomy): Eukaryota > Metazoa > Chordata > Aves > Accipitriformes > Accipitridae > Haliaeetus > Haliaeetus leucocephalus. Next base: position 3,928,828 of record NW_010973082.1, read on the forward strand.
ACATGTCACTCATGGTTGCTCTTGTACATTTTTGACTAAGTTTAGTATTTTGCCTGATCAGGAGGCAAAAAAAAAAAAAGGAAGTGGAATGTGAATTAACAGGTAGCTGTGATCTGGTAGGAGTGTAAGAAATCATTGCAGTAGTCCTGTCCTGTTCCTTGTGCCTGCAGCTGGGTGGAGATGTTGGGCTGGAGACTCATAGGGCCAGGTGTTCTGTGTGCTGGCCTTAATATTTACAAAGAGTAGGTCAGGCCCAGGCACAGCAGTGCGGGTGGTGATAGACCTTTCCTGAGATGTGCTCACAATTGCTTTGCCTAGCCTGCGTCCCTGGAAGTTTTCAAGAATAAAATGGCTGAAGTGGTATGAAGTGCCTTATAACCTGGATTACCCTATTATCCCATGACATGTACTATGCTCATTTAAGTAGTTTTGTTTGCTAGGTAAATTACCATAAATCACTCCTAAAAATCCAGATATTTTTAACCTTAACTGTAAAACCTTGCTTAGTCTTGTTGGGCCTCTCTTCTCCAAGGTAATGCATTGTTCAGTATCAGTCCTACTGAATTTGTACTCTGTTACATGTGGACAGCTTCAGTCATAGCTTTTTCTATTGCAAGTTCCTTTTCCTGAATTTTCCCTGCACTAAAGGTGGCTTACATGAAAAACATAACTTCTTGCTTTCTGCAGCCTTTGTTTTAACTTCATCTTGCTTCTGCCAGCTTTGCAGTGCCTTTGCCATTCGGTTACCTAACTACTAAACTCAAGATGCTCAGAAGTACACACACAAAGACACATACACACAGAAATACACCCTGTTAGTTCATGAATTTACAGGTTTTACTGGCATCTTTCCATTATAAATTCTATTTTAAAAAACAAAACTAAAGAAAATTAAACAAAAGCATAATAAATAATGCAGAAGCAGCTGGTTCGGCTGCATGAATGCCTGGAGAGTATTACACGCTTAACTTCCGCCAGCAATCAGCTATTCAAAGCTCAGGATGAAGCACACAAAAGGTCAGAAGATGCTGAGATATGCACTTAATCTGCAAACCTGAAAGATTTTTACTGTAGTTTTAAGGGTCTGATTTAAAACCCTTTTGGGAAAAAAAAAAAACACAACCAAAACCCAAACCAACCAAAAAAACAAATAAACAAACAAACACACACACCCAACCTCCAAACACAAAATCCCCCAGGCCTATGTTAAGAATGCAAGTTTAGATTTAACTGCTACAGACTTCTTGCAGTTTGAAAGATAAAGGTTTGGTTTGTTTTTTTTGGTTTCCCCCCTCTTTACCCCCAAAAGAAATATCATATAAACCAATTAGTATTTCTCTTTCCAACACTTATGAGCAATGCTTACTATAAGGAATATGATTGGAGCAATGGGAATAAAATGCTAATGAGTTTTATGAGTTTGTGTGATCAAAGCTGAGTACCAAGGCTGCCAGCTTTTGGCTCCTTCTCTGTGACAGATACACTGGAACTGGCAATATTTCTGTCCTTCAGTTTGCCTTTCTAAAATTATTTTAGCCAACAAGAAAAATGTATAGTGCTAGCAGACAGTATCACTTCCTGTATTAACTGACAAAAACCGACAAACCCCACCTTACCTTCTTGCTGAAAGTCGTCAACTAATGAATGAAGAGATTTATGTGTCTCGGAAAGCTCACTTAAGTGCAGAAAACCAACAGCAAGAGCCGAGTCCCACATACGGTAGCAGTGATTTGCCTCCCCTTAGGAGTAACAAATCTGACAGGAACTGCTGCTAGTTACATCTTCATTTCTTTAAGTTATGTTTTAACTCAGTGTTTCCCAACAAAACCACAAAATATTTTTCAAAATTTGCCTTCCCCTTCCACATTGGTGGAAGGATTTTTATTCTAGTTTTATCTCAAAACAACTAAATGAGTTGGGGGTTTGCTGCAGAACTTCCTAGATATGTTGTTCCCACTGTTGATTCAAGAGACAAGGATGTGTTGGCTCTAAGATTTTAAGACATTCAGTAGAGACTGATGTTAAAAACGAACAACCCTCCACCCCAGTAAAAAAATTTTAAACAGTCTAATGTACTTGGTCATCAACTTCCACGCAGTTCTGAGGTCACTGCTGCACTAAAGTGTCAGTTGTCAAATGGTGGGACAAGGCCTGAATTTCAATACAAGTCCCAAGGCAGTTCTGCATCCTTGTTATATCTCAGAGAGTAATAAAGCAGCAGTTCACTCTCTTCTTTATCTTTTAGGCAGACACTTTTAGAGAGACATAAAAATGAGTTATCAATGTCATTGTGAAAAGATTACATTGCAGAGCTCAACATTAATTGCTCTTTTGTTAAGTACTGTGTTAACTGTAGACAAACTTACAAAACTGAAAGGGGGTTTTTTGGTTGGTTTTTTGGCATGTGATATAGAACAGCTCAATTTTATTAAAAAAAAAAAAACAGAAACAGAAAACAAAAAAAAAAACTGCCAACAAAAAAAATTTAATGGATTCTGCGCTCAAATAATATTGTTACAACAAAAATATACAGAATGTACACAATACAAAAATATTTGGAAACATACCATAGCATCTTACCTTGCAAATATCATTTTGTTTTACTAGCCCTTAACGGGAAAGTATCATTTGTTCAATATTTTAAGGCAGAAAATTACATTGTTTAGTGCTTTGTGTTTAACACTTAGATGTGTTGTTAGCATTAGTAGTGTAAGCAAAAGAAAAGCTGCATAAATCTAGCTTTATTTGCAAACCAAACAGACACTGTGGGGGAGTCAGGAGACAGTCAGTGACTAACGTATCTATTAAGCTCACTGAAGATTAAGGTACTTTTGCTACTTAAATCAGACTTAGGGAATATTTTGTGCTCTGTGTTGTAAAGTACCCTGAAACATAGATTTTCTGTACTACTACTGGCATTTCAGAAATACCACATTAGAAAGCTTTTTCCAATTAAAAGCCAATGATTAATGGTGACATTAAAAATACATTTACCTTTAAACATGCTTGGTTTCGGTCTTATGTGTGATTCTTTCTGTATAGAGCTACAAAATGCACTGTTTTCCTTTATAAACAGCTCTCAGCATCAGTGATTGCAGAAGGAATTTTTGAGTCGTATCACAGAGCACTGTGGAGCAGCCACTACTATAAAAGAGACAGAACAGCGGCAATATTCAGAGGCTAAAACCCCAGAGGTGCTGGCCTTTGTTCTCTAGATCCCAGTTTGCCTCCAGAGGCTGCTGGTGTTGAACTGCATCCATATTCTCCAGTTCCACTTCAGGTAAAGCCAGTGGATGGGGTTTCCAAAGCAATTGAGCTGAGCTTGAGTCTATGTAAACAGATAGACTTTGAGCTCTTTACTCACTGAAGTATGTGTGAAAGTCCTACCCACGATCCTGTGAGACTAAATATTGGCACAAAACAGTAGCTGTCTTGTGAGGTCAGCAGATAGCTGTTATTTTAGTACCAGCTCTAAATGTGTCAGACTCCATCCTTCATACCCCAGTTCAAATTGATCTAATCTGATTTAAAACATATGGGCAGTACGATCCATCAGAAGGAGCGAGGTCTTGGGACACAGAAACCCTGAGCTTTATTTCTAGTCCAGCAACCTCAGACAACAATAATTTCTCTGGCCTCCCCCTTCCCCTTTGATAAAATACTTCCTACTGCTAAAGGAGCAAGTAGTGAAGAATCACAGTATGCCACCTAAGTGCTAAGATTCCTCATCGACTGATGGGGAAAAAGTGATATGAGCTGTTGTCTTAAGAACTTAGCAAAAGTGAATTCATCAGCATTTTTACAGCTCCTCTACACCTCACTCAGAGATTGGTCCTGGTAACCTCCTCTCCCATCACTCCATTACAACCCTCCCACTCCTCCTTCCTATATTACTGATGTGTGCAAAATTAATCTCTACCTGTCTCCAAGCATCTAGGAATAAAAGGTGCAATCTGCAAGCCCCATGGACTTTAATCTACCTGGTTTCCTCCTCCTTCTTCCTCCCCACGGCTGTCTGAGCCACTTCTTGTATCTCTCCTCTGGGATGAGGGATCAGCAAGAGGCTCAGGGCTGGATCCCATCCGTGCTGTCACCATGCTGCTGGCAGGTGTCCCTGAAGGGGCTCTACAATCAGCCCAGTCTGCATGACTACTCCCTACACCCATCCTCACTGAACCAGTGCTGCAATATACTTACTAAATAGGAAGTCCAGGACAGAAACGGCTTTTTTTGTTCTAGGTGGTGTGTCCTCACTCAAGGACACAAGCAAAAAATAACCTCCTCTAATGTGCACTGTTCAAATTTGTAAAATCCTGGCAGCAGCTGAAATAAAACCAAAACAAATCACCAAAACCAGTCCCTCAGTGGACAGCTCCTTCAGGAACATGTTACTGACTGTGACAATTAAGAACCACAAATGAGCAGGATGGAGAATATTATATCTCCAACGTAAGCCAGCAGTTTCAAGGACATCTGGAGGTAAAAGAAAAGCCTGGTTGCTATTAGCTCTCTGGTGCTGCAGCACTGTGGCACTCCTGGATGCATTAGAAAATAACATAACTAGATTTCCTGATACTCTGTAAAAACATAACAAGTTTTCACAGTGTAATTTTAATGATTTAAAAAAATAAAATTATAAAAGCTTAAGCACTTTGAGCTGCTCCTGACTCCATGAGCTGATAGATTCTTACCAGACAACAGGCTCCGTGTACAACCTGCTCTATGTATGGGGAGAGATTTCAGCTCTGATGAGCAGGAATGTGAGAAGGTTTCATCTCTTCACCCACAATAAATCTAGTACTGCTTTAAAGTCTGGCCTTTCTGATCCCCAGGGTTGCTTGTAGACTTGCTCAAGTGACAGGGTATGGGGACACAGAATGAAGTCAGAAAGATGAACAACAATTTAAAAGAACAGGTCATAAGCTCAACCTCAGAGCTGTTTTCAACCAGTTCATGTAAACTATGTTCATCTATACATAAAGGACAAAAGAAGGGTGCCTGGATTATTCTGTTCAGCTCCCTCCTACTCCTGAGCAGAGGCAAAGATATGTTAGCCAGGGTCAGGCTGATGAAGAAAGTGGCGGCCCTTGAACTTGTAGCTTGCTGTTTCACCCCAGAGCACATCACTGGCAGGCACAGAAACCTTTCCTGAGGAGAAACTGATGGGTATTAAGTAGCTTTCAGTTGAGAAACCAAAAATAGAAGTCAATCAGTGCATATTGTACTCTTGTAAATTATAGGCAAAATAATCTGGGTTTTGTCGTGATTGAAATTTTTAAACAAAATTTTCAAATTTTTCCTAAAACTTCCAGGAGAATTCCCATTTCTGCTCACCTCTGTTTTAAAGGCATCTGTAATCAGAAAGGCTTAGCGATAAGTGAGGAAAGGAATGTCCTCCTTACGTGTTAACCATGCTTCTGTCAGTATTCTCCTAGCTCCCCGCTCTCCTGCTTGCCTGCTGCTTCCCAGGGAGATGATCTCCACTGCTACGAAACTCACTGCGTCAGCACCTGAAACGATGCATGTAAACTCTCATGACTGCTTTGATCTAGACCAAAATTGCAGAGGTAAAATGGCATGGGGAACCAATCCCCTTTTCCAAAATGACCAGAGCTCTGATCCTTAACCCTTCCTCTTGTTCCTTGATCTGACGGCCCATGAGCAATGTACTAGCCATACAGAACAACAAAGGCGCAGCTGCCCTCAGAGATCCCATTCCTGCGCACAAAGGTGGCAAAAATCGTTTCTTTTGCAGGTAAGGCTTATTCCAGGCTGTAGAAACACTTATTTTCTCCCCTCTCCCTTTCCCTGAGGCAACAGGATTTTCACTGGTGCATACTGTGGGAGCAGAACTTCACCCTTCCAGACCAGGGAGATTTTTCCCATAAGAGGCAAAGAAGGGGGCAGCTGATAAGCACCCATGAATGTCCCCTCTAGAATGACAGACTCCTACCAGTTTGTGGTATCATCTGGCAGCACCTGTTACACAGCTGAGACAATAAAGCCCACGATACAGAGACATTTTGCTACAGAGCAAACCCGACTGCTACAGTGCCCATTAGATGTGCTGTGGAAGGCTCTGGTGGCTGGTGCATGGGCGCCAGTATGCAGCTAGGAAAAATGAAGAAAGGAGCTAGTCTAGAGAGACTCCTATGGCTGCTTTATCCAGGCCATCAAACTAGGGGGGTAAAGGGGAGAGAAAAGGAGGGCATCCACATTCCTGGACTGTAGTTTGGCAGCTCTCTAAAGTGAGAAGCAAAATAACAAAAGCACCTTACAGAGAAGTGTACCTATAAGCGCTGCTTGTGCTATGGATGTTCCAGTCTGGTCTTCAGGTCTGTGCAGGCAACTGTATGGACTGTGCTGCAGAGCAGTTACAGATTGCCAAAACCTGGGCTTGACTAATGTTAGAGAAAAAGGCATCATTGCAACTAACTGTTTCTGCAGCCCCCAGAACATCCATTGCCCCAGGAAAAGGCATCCTCAAAACTTAGCAGTCACTTTAAAAACAGTTTTATCTGTTTCACAATGATCACTGTAACACAGTAACACACCTTCCATTTCAGTGGGAAACCAGTGCTACACACAACCTGATTTAACTCCACTGACTTCAGTGGACAGATTTGGCCCCAGATGGACTGTATGGCTGTGAAGACTAGATAGTTCCTGCCCTGCGCTGCTATAGGTGATTCTCTCCCACTTTTCTAATAAGAACCTGCTGGAAGAGTTCAGATCCTTGCTAGGAGCTCACTGCAGGCCAGGTGTTAGATCTATGTGGCCAGAAATGAAGTGAGAAAAAAACAGCACTTGATTGTCAGCTGATAAAAACACAATTGAACATTTGCCCTCCTTTTCTCCATCCTTCAAAAAAGAGACCCCAGCCACACCCTCTAGCCACAGCAGGCTGGGGGGAAAAAAAAAAAAAATTAAAATCAAGTGAAACATGCACAGTAAAAGTCACCTCTGGTTGGGTGTCCACAACACTCTAAGAGTTCCCAAGGTTTATAGTGCAATTTTCATTTGACCTGTAGTTGAAGACCAGTCTCCATCACTTTGGGTGATCAAGTTCTGCTGATTCCTTTGAAAGGTGCATAAGACAGGTTTCACCGTAGGCTAAAATATCTTAGGAACCATTCAAGTAATTAGACAGTGGCACTGGTATGGCTGAACAGTCAGATGTGTCCATAGAAACCAAACCCAAGCTGCCTTGTGAGTACCATGCGAGTCTCTAATTAGTAAATGTCTGCTCTTTTTCCCTTTTAGTGTTCAGTAACATTGAGGAGATTCATTCAACAACTGGCCATAATTCCAGCACTGACCTGGAAAATACAAATATCTCATACAAAATATTGATGTGTGCTAACAAACCAAGTGATAAGTGCCCAGGTACAAGCTGCCCAACAGGAGCCCTGGCAGTGGAGAAGCTGCAGGGTCCAGGCCAGCCAGTATTACAGTACCTGCTAGATTTGTGAACAAACTGATCAGCCCATTCTTTTGTGAGATCTTCAAGCATCTCCTCCAGCACACAGCTGTGTTCAAAAGAATCATCCTCCCCTAAGTTAAATATAAAAATAGATGCTCCATCTTCATTCATTTAACATAGCTGACAGATGACTTCCACTCTCAAGTTTTTTGTCCCATGTTTTCAAGGAGGGGGAGGTAGCTTTAGATCCAACAGGCTGTAGGCAAAAATGTTCCAGAAGATGGCAAACAAGACAAAAATGACATAAATAGAAAGGAAGATCCACCATAAAGTCTGGTCTTGGAGTCTCTGCTCATAGTTCCTCAGGATGATGACACCAAGGGTGATTCCAACCATCACCCCTCCCAGATGAGCCATGAAGCTGGGGTGTGGGCATGGTGGGTAAGCGGAGGGGTGGAATCGCAGCCACACGGCTCTTCCAAATTCAAAGCTCACTGGAACAAAGAAGGAAAAAGAAATTAACTGTCTAGGTCTATCCATTCTTAAGTCCACCTTGTAGGCAGTGCTGCATCCCTGAAGAGATGCGGAGGGAGAAACTGCCTTGTATGGGAAGCATAAGGAAGCTGGAAAGCCATGGCTGTGTAAGTGTTGCGGTGCATAGACATGAGGTGTCCCCAGTGGTTGGTAAGTGGTCTGGGTTCATGGGAGTGTAGATAGGTGAGGGAATATTTGCGTTCCAAAATTTATACCAAAACCATAAAAGAAATTAATTGGACTTCGAAGACAATTGTCTCTGACAAATACACAGCTTAGTTTCCCGTATCATGCCACCCTAGGGATATGGCTGGAAGATAATTCATTAATGTGTGTATAATGCTGTTGCCATCCCAGATAGGAAGCGCTCTAGGAAACCTAAGTATTATCATTGCTAAAGCATTGCTTGCTTGCTAATTCAAAGATGAGACATTTAAGTCCCAGATCTTCACAAATGCTACAAGCTACAGATGTTGGCTAACAAATAATCCTCATTTACAAATGTTTGTGTTGAAAGCCAAAATCTGCATTTGAGAGCGATGTGGCTTCTGCTGCTAGAAGATCCAGCTGCAAGTTCCTACCAAAACTGCTGCAAAGTCAAAACTCTCTGAATCAGCATGAACTGTTATGACAAGGGCAAACAAAACAGGATTGCGTGGTGCCAAGTATTGCATGATACTTACTACAGATCAAGGCAACAGCCATGCGCAGCAGTTTGAATTGGCACTTCATTCCTGACCAGTTCTGGAAAAGAGAGAAGGAAAACAAAGTGATGGTGCTTGCAAAGCTGGAGGGATTTTACACTCAGATCTACACTGGAAGAGCACCAAGGACAACCAATCCTTGAAACAAACCCCTTTCATTGCCTTAGCCACCTGGACTTTCCACGCACAACACCAAACACAGATCTGTCAATCCCAGAGACAACACCAAAAAGGATATACTGCAGTCATGTCCAAGTTATGGACAGTCCATAACTTCTTTGCCTGGCAGTCTTACTGGCTTTCTTTGCCTGAAATCCAGCTGGTGTGGCATGGTCCTTGGCTGGCCTTGCCATTCTCTGTTCTTCAGACTGGCTAATTTTTAACATGTTAGTGTGATGTTTCACCTTAAATTCCGACTTCTGAAAATATTTGAATTTACCTACCCTGCAAAACCCTGTTGTATTAGGACACATCAAATAAAATTATGTTAAGTAGTACCTAGCATTCAACATAAGCATCATTCTGGTTAACATCACACAGCTCATCATGATTCACTTGGAGTCCCAACACTGTCACCTGTTAGGCAATTTCTCGGTGCATTCAAGCCCTACTGTGCTTTTCCAGTGCTACTGCCTGTACCTCATGCTCCCTGAAATTCTGCAACCTAGACCTTCAGCAGAGAACACACAAATAATAAAGACCTCAGTAAAAGTATACCAAGGAAAGAGTGCCAAGAAAGCCTGGATTTGGCCTCCTCTGTCTTCAGGCTTGGTCATTAATCAATATAGTGGAATAAGAATCTCCGAATGATAGTCAGAAATCCTGGGAGAAATGTTTAAATTCCTCCTTTTCCACTTGCACAAAATTTCCAAGCAGAAAAAGAGATCATGTTCTGGGGGACTCAGATGTATGACAACACTATTATTATTATTAAGTGACTAAATGAAATTTTGCCTGTTGAAAGCAGTATGAGATACCAAGCGAGCCAGGTTTCTTGTGGAAAACTCCCTGTTCATCACACTGAAGGAATAAAAAAACCCTCTTTTTAAACTCTTCAGCCTAAGTTTCATGGCACTCAGTGACTTTACAGCCTGCTGAAGAAATATTCTGCAATACATATAACATACATTCAAGTTTTATTTGCAATCTGTCTGTAAATCACTTCTGTGACTGCAAAAATGCAATCTCTACAAAATAAGTAACTCATTTTGTCTCTCCACAGAGACACCTAACCCAGTCAGAAGGCTCTGAACTCATGCTGATTAATACTGTGCTGCTTCCTTCAGTTTTCATTTCCATGTAGCTGTTTTGAATTCCTCTCCTTACTCTTTTCCTTAGGGTGACATGCTTTATTACTTCTCCCATTGGTTATTTTATGTATTTAATTCCAAGAATATTTATTTTTACAAGCAGGAATGTTTTCATTTCCTTTGGTTACCAGGAGGCACAAGGGAACAGAAGATTCAAGAGACCCTCCCTGCAACGGTCCCTCCTCTTCCTAGCACGCTCAAAGCACCTGCCCAAGACTGTGTTTTACCGACAAATGGCCAACATGTCTTTCAGCATGCGGGAGCATCACATCTAGATACTAAGTGAGCAGAGACACAGAAGAGGGGGCAAGAAAAGCAAAAAAAACTCCACCAGAATGGGAAAGGCAGTAAAAGTAATTTCAGACGAGAAGAGAGGTAGCAGATAATGGAGAAATGTAGATGCTAAGGTAGCAATTGCTAAATAGATTTGGAGGAGGCCAATGAGTAGTGAAGTGACAGGCCACTTTGCAATGTTTTAAGAAGTCTGGGAAGGTAACTGGTGAATACTCTCCACACACCTCTGGCAGAGCCTCTTCCTCTAAAGCAACCCAAAATTTCCTCAAATGACCCCCTCTGAATCTCAGTGTGAAAAAACCCTGAGTCTGCATTACCACCCTGTGAGACAGAGGAAAGTCCCTCCTGCTTCTGCTGGCCCAGTGGCAGGGAACACAAATCATACTGAAAATAACTTTATATAAGGAGGCATTTCCCCCGTAGAAACCTTGTGGTATAGGGGTAGCCCCTCTCCTCCACTCCCTGTCTCTCTGCCAGCCACTCAACTGTCCTAATTCGGACAACAGCCCCCAGCTCATTCATGCTCCAAAAAACTTGAAGACAGCAAAGGAGACCTATTCTGCTCAGGAAATCACTCCCTTTCCCTGCTCCCAGCTGCTACAAAGGCCGCCTGGAGCGGCACTGTTGTGGGCTGCAGCTGGAGCCTGTGGACTTCGCTGCACACAAGCATTAAATACAAGGTTTTCTTTTAGGCTTGACACAAGTACCACCACACACGCACATGTTTTCCAGCACCCATATAACAGACCTTCTGTCTCTACTGCAGCCAACCCACATTATTTTCCCACTCAGAGCCAGGGGAGGACACATTACCATCATTTTTATGGTTATTCTGCTCTGACATTGCTGGTACAGGACAGACATGCAACGCTGTACCACCACACACGAATCCTCTCTCAGCAAAGCCATTTTGCCCAGTGGTCAGCTTAGGAGTCACACAGGCAGATATGCTGAGCTTTGCCACCACCTAGCTGAGGACCTTGGATGAGCTCCTGTTTCCAGGTCTTAGAGGAATGACGATGCTGGTTCTTACTGACCTTTGTAAAGCATTTCATTAGGTGAAACGGCAAAAAGATGCATCACTAGTATGCCCAGGGTTCAGCTTCAGTCTGGGTTTTACAAATGGAGATCAGGGATATTCTGCACACAAATCCACCAAATACTAAATTTCCTTAGGTACCCACTAACATTACATGGCACATGCAGACAGAAACAGGTCTGCAAATTCTGCAGAGCCAGACAGCTCCTTCTTTTCCAAATATTTGTCAGCCCTTGCAAGGAATGCTGATAGCCTGGAGTACACTGATAAGTCTTGGATTACCAGCATCTTTGGCTTCTCCTGGCAAGCTGCCAGTCATCAGGGTACCAAGCTACCAGCTGCAGTGTAATATTTCCATTCCAGGACCATACTACTGAGACAAGACTCTTAACTGGGGCAAGCTCTGACTGACCAACAGCTGGGTCAGGCCCTATTTCCAATCCCATTGTGCCACCAGACCTGGCTCACTTCCAAAGAGGTTAGACGGTCATTCTGGTACTCACCATGACTATATTGGCCAAGTGAGCTGAGACAAGAGCATACACGCCTCCAGAGGAGCCCACCACAGGTGCAGTCATATCAGCTACTGACACTGCCAGGGACCCTGGGAGAAAGAACAAGGGTTTGTGACAATTGCCAGCCAAATAAACACACTCTCTCCTAACCTACATCCCTGCTACTGCCTGTTTTGTGCTAATTGCTGCAGGTCAGTAATAAACTGACAAAGAGAAGGGGGGGCGGGGAATCAATTGACTTGTGAAGCTAACTCAGTCCTGTAGAACTACCAAGACAGTGACTGATTGATTCTTCTGCACCTACTTTAAAAGAAGCCAAGCAAGGCAGCAACGTACCTTCAAACCTGCAAAAAGGCACTTACACTCTGATTAAAATAACAAGGAAGCAGGAGACAGACAAATGTCTGTGTCTTGTTCCTCACCTGAAGATAAAATAGAAGTAGCTCCCATACTGGCAAGACAAATATTTGCACAGTGAGAAGGAACTGAGGACTTGTAACTTAGCACAGGCCTCTGATCAAAGCACAGCCTGTTACTTATAAAACGTCAGAGTAAAACTAGCTAAAAATAACCTGGATGGAGGCAGTAAACACAAGCGAGCAAAATGACAGGTCAATCACATAAAGCCACCACTAATAACAATACATCCAAACATAGACACTGCATCTCCTTATCTCAATTGGAGGCTTGGATCTGCACAAAGCTCCTTTCATTGCAAACTTTAAGAGTAATTTAAGAGACAGAGAGACAAAGGCAGACTTGGCCTCACAAGGCAGAGATAATGAAGATCTTTGTGATGACCAGGAATGGGAAAAAGACACAATGGCAAATCTTGAGAGAGTCCTCGGTAGTACAGAATCTAACAAACTTTTTTGCTAATTGCTCAGCTGATTCTGGGTCAAGAAAGTGCTGAGGTTCCAGCAGGCAACTCTGCTGATAGCTCTCTCCTTCGCTGTATGGCCCTGAGACTTCTCAGCTTTTAAACACTGGCATTAAGGAAAAAGTTAATGAGAAGTTAAGAAAGGAGTAATGAGAACTTGCAGCTAAGTCCTCAGACACTGCACTGAGCCTCTTGATCTCAGCCTCAACAAGTCTTCTTAGTAAAGCCAGACAAATGAAAAAAAACCCATAGAAGTAGGGAGTGGCCATTGTGGCCCATGTCTATATTTTACTGTTTATTCCCTTTTAGGAGCTATGTTATCTTTATATTACCAGATCCTCAGCATAAGAATGCCTCTTTCTCTCTCTCCTGGCACATGGCAAAGAATAAAGCATGTTTAATAATTGGCTAACATCTCAAATGGGAAGGGGTATCATGGGATGCTTTTCTGTGTCAGACTGTCCAGTCACATTTGTAGTTCCATCCCACACTAAGAAGGGAAGTTTTCCCTTTCCATTTGGCACTTTCTTCCACAATTTATATGTCATAAGGTGTGAAAAGCAAGTCTACAAGGATGTGGCAGCTTGTCTGAGAAAAAAAAGTGGGATCATCTGTGTAGCAGAAATGAACCAATAATGCTAGGTGGGCTATTGAGCCTCACTCAGGCACTGGCTACAAGCCTCCGGAACTCTGGGCATTCAGCCCAGCCCAATGCCCAAGTAAAACCTGCCTCTGGCCCTGCAGACCCTGCCAGCAAGGCCATGGCCACAGGAATCTGAGAGGCAGATGGCAACTCGCAATGCTCAACTGGGCTCAGTTGCAGCAGATTCAATGATCACTTGCTTCACTTACCTGGCACAGATGCACGATATGTATTTACACATATATAAATGAAGCCCCAGGGTTTGGTAGATGGATCTATGTAGAAAAGCTTATGTTGGCAAAGTTGCAGATTGGGGACTACTTTAGTGCTTATTGAAATAACAGGCAAGGGACAGTGGAGCTGGTCTGCAAACTCCTTCCTCCTCATTAAATATCATGGTGTTTGTACCATGCCTAGTCCTGTGTCCTAGTCCAATTATGCTTTCCACAGTCTCTCTACTGGAATGTAGGATTTATTGGTACCCAATGCAGCCCACTTTACAAAGGCTTTATCTGTTCATTATGGAAAAAATAAAATTATGTAGCTGGAAAAAAAAAATCCCCATAAATCTTGAACTAAGGCAGTCAACCGCTGTCTGAGTTCCACTGTGAAGCCCTTGGCTGTTCTCACACTTTCCCCCTGTTTTAATTAGATGTTGATCTACTGTCAGCTAACTTCCATCACCTCCGAACTGCTGGAAAGCCAAACATAAATAAAAGCAATACAACCCAAACTAAAAATCAATTAAACCCCATGGCTTCATGATGAAATGAATTTCCAGATTCCTGTGCACTGCTCACAACCTACAACCAAATACTTCTTGCTTACTCAGGCTATAGAAAGCAGACAGCGCAGGACAAATGGAGGAAGAACTGGCACAGGACCTGGAAAAAAAAAAAAAGACTCTTCACGCAGGGATGCCTGTGATGCCACCTTTCTTCTAAGCCTCTATGGGACATGAGGAAAGGAACAGCATGACTGCCACATTCAGGAAGGCCATCTAAAGCAAGGCTATTTTAAAGTAACAGGTTGTTGGTGCTTTTTCTAGCAGGTCTCCTAAACACAGAGCCTATGGCTAGTTAGAATCGGATGTCAAGTTGTAGCATATTTCTCACTTCTACCCTCCAGAATAATTTCAACGCACAGAAGATCAGTGACTGCTCTTCTCCTACATCCAGATGTCACAAAACATTTCTACTACACAAAAGTCAGCACAGACCATTTTCAGATGCTTCTCCATCTGGGGCATCCAGAGGTGTCACCTACCTGCCACAACTCCAGCAACGTACACAAAACTGATCCTCGCAGCTCCATGCACCATTTCCAGGGGAATCCCAACCAAGAGCTGAAGGACAACATTGAGTCCAAGGTGTTCTATCCTGCGGCAAGGAGAAACAACAGTTGTCCTCTTTTCTAAGTCTTTGTCTCCCTTCTCTACACTTGAGACAGAGATATCTTGGAAAGGAAATCAAATAGCACCTGCTTCATGAAAGTAGACTGTAACACTGGGAAAAACAATGGTTCCTGAAAAAAATCAGACTGAGAGCTACGATGCTTCTTCCCTCCTTGCTGCTCATTATCTTTTTCACATCCACCCAGGTCCTTTCAGCCAAAGGCCTCACAGCATGTTTGGTTCTTAGTGAGGTTTTTTTTTCTTTTTATCTTTGTTTTGTTTGTTTGTTTTCTTTTTTTGTTTGTTTTGTCTTGTTTGTTTGAAGAAGTTAAATGACTTGTCCAAAAAAGCAGCAAGATGGCAGCAGAGCCTGGAACAGAAGCCTGAAATTTGACCTGCTCCTCTCTTCTCCCCTCCTAATGATACAGCCTTTCCCTGCACATATTACACTGCCATGATGGGGAACAGATATTAAGTCAAGAGCAAGGTAAGCCAAGCAGTGCTAAGACAGTTGCTGTTTCCTTGTGACACATAATGCCACTTTACTGTTAGTGCTATCTGACCCTCACACTTTTCTGCTGTGCCTGCTTCAATGTGATCATGGTCAGAATGGGAAGCAGAGGGCATTTTTATCTGTGGTTAGGTGCCCAGTGAGACACAAAGCGTATGAGCTCCCTGTTCACCTACCCTTGTTCCCATTACAGTCAATAGCAAAACTCCTGCTGAGCACAATGGGAAAAGCTGGGCTTAGACTAGTCTTGTAGAAAACCCCACTGCGCACATCGTGCAGGACCACTTGCAGCCTAGAGGCAGAGTGTGACAGCTAACATGGGCGTATTTGGTAAAGACTCCAGTGCAGCAGTTTTCTCCTGTGCTGAATCAATAGTTTCAAAGCAAGTTCTTTGTTGCTTTAATCAATAGTACTTAACAAAACTGTCTTGCTACTTTTCAAAGCTCTGTACAAATATTTACCCTTGCCTTTGCCATCTGCAGGATCTTTCAGTGAGGTAACAACAGCACCAGGCCGCTGAACAGGGTCCTTCTCAACACTGTGCTAGTGTCTGAGATTTACCCTGGGCTCACAGGACTGCAACCTTGCTGAACAGCCACATCCTGCTGGACCCAGGGGTATACTGTTTTCTGTATGAAGAGTGCCTGAGTCTGCTTACAAAGCAGGTGGACCTAAATGACACAGTGGTACCCTTAACGCAGAAGGCTAACATCTTTGGGAGGAAAGAGTGCAAAGTAGCTAATGCATTGGAAATCTACATCCTATTTTATACAAGAAAAGGATTGCTCACAGACAGCCACTAGCAATCTTTGGTTTAAGTTATGTGCATTTTCACTGTTTTGGTCTTTCTTCATGTTACCATAGCAATCTGCCATATACATCAGCAAAAACCGCTGATGGTGAGATGCAGTAATGACATAACAGTCTCATAAATGAGAATTTAAAGTTGGACTGGAAAAAACTGCTACAAATTATACTGCCGGAAACAGTCCTTTCCAGATATCTTAATAGGTTTGTTTCCATTGAATTTCTCTCCAAGGATAAATTTCTCTTCTGCACAAAACATTCAGCACTGCAATTTGTCATCATGGGAAACTGCTGCATGTAACTGAGTTTTTTTATTACTTTGCTCAAAACTTTTAAAGCCACTGGGCATAGGCATATTCTGGCATTCGTTCTGATCCTGCATCTTCACAGAAGTTAGGAACTACATTAGGAACAACCAGCAAAGGTCAAACTGAGATCACAGAAGAGTCAAAGCATCCAAGTGCCCTTTTACAGAGGGGAGGAAAGAAGCTTTGGCTGGCAGAGAGTCAACGTCATGAGCTGGCACCTGACATTTTCACACAAAGCACTGGGTCTTATTTTTCAAAGGAAGCTTTTGTTAGAGCTCGGCAAAGTTTATCCTAGACTCTAAAGTGACTGCTCTGATTCACAGCTGTTCTTAAAAGACTTTCCAGGAGCAATCCCATTCACTTCTCCTCCCCATCATGCTAGCAGCTTTGAAGGCTCCACAGTCAATAAGCACCCATAAAATATAATTACCCTTTGCCAGTGCTGAATGCGTCATTCTTGAAATGACAATTTCATTGATTTATTAAAGACTTTCTCCTTCCCTGGGACCAAACAAATGGGACTGAGCATCAATGCAAGTCATTAGTTATGGCAGTGTTACAAATGCGTGGGCCCCAGATAATCAACGTCTGCTTTCCATGAAAGCAGAAGGGCAGAATTTACAACTTTGCCTGCCTTTTCAGCCCTTGACAAAGCTCCCTCCATCAGGACCAACACACAACCCGTGCATTTTTGGCATCTTTCTAGAGGCACAGCCAGCCAAGCCTTAGCAACTGCTGTCTTCTCGGACATCTTCCGGCTGTCACTTGCTCTTCAAAAAAACAGACCGAGTGCACTAAATTAAGGAGCAGTCCACATTACCATTTTAAAGTCTCAGCTGGAAGCAGGATAACAATAGACCCCATGGCATTGTGTTAGCCTCTCATTTGAAAATGAGAGGAGAATGATGGGCTTCCACTAAGAAACGTTATTACCTTTCCAAGATTTATCTGTTCTCCTGATATGAAAGGAGCTTAACACACCGGTTAGCAATAAATGAACATTTAGCCTAACTCCAGATACTGCAGATAAATCATGGGGTTTATTGTTCCAGCAGGACTCTCCATTGTTTTGAAGGCTACATAGCTAAAGAACTTGAAATCCATCACAAAAACAATGAGTCTCCTGCACACCACCTTCCCCACTGTTCACCTCTGAGCCAGCCACAGATGTGAAAAAAAACTAAGCTATTTTTCAGCCAGTAAGTGTGAAGATCACCAGGGCACTGCCTGCTACAGGGAAGGGTGACCTTGCACAAGGTAGGAAAGCATGCCACAGGTAATAGAGGAAGACATCTGAATGCTGCAAAAATTGTCCTTGTGCAGGTGCTTCTCTTCAAATGTATCCCAAAGCAACCTGCAGTTACATATGTGATATAGTAGAACATTGCCACCACCAGAAGAAAAGCCAGATACAAATTAGCTAAGTTAAAATCAAGTTTTACAACTTTTACAAGCCCAGTTTTCCCCACGTCCTCAGTGATGGAAATTTCCAATTCTCATTTTACATCACCAGCCTCACGTCTAAGCCCAATAGTCTCCACTTGCAGACTGAAACCTATATACAATGGACTTTTTGGAGGGATTTAGGATGCAGAGTACAGATGTTGCCATATTAGGAAGTTTCATCTATAAATTTTTTCCTACTGTCCCCTTGGGTGGAGTTTGTTCTGTCCTATGATTTTTATCCAGAGATCTGGGGCAAATCTTGTGCTCAAGGGCAATTACACACCAAGGCAGTTATTCCATGGCAGAGAAGAGACATCAGCATGTCTTCCATCAGAGACATAGAAAAAGGAAAAGATCAGCTTGATCTTTCTGGCCTTTCATAGGAGAACACTGATTGATGGGAATATAGGCTTTCTATTTAAGAACAAAGGGTCTTTATCCAGTTTCAAACTATAAACTACTGCTAAAAAGCCCGTTGCTGTGATTTTTCAATGACAGAATTAAAGAAAATTGCAATTATCTGCCAGGAATGTGTGAAGATAATGATCTGAGAAACTACTCAGAGGGGGTAGACTGTTTTGTACAGGGATGAACTTTCCTGTGACACTCATCACCATGGCATCACAAACATCACACAATTAAGTCTCTTTTAATCTTGGGAGGACTAGCACAGTTGAGAAGCACAGAGTTAGAATCCCCACAGCTTGTATTCTCTTCCCAAGTCTGCTACATACCTCCCATGGAATGAAGGAGGATTCATTTTACTGTGCACCATCATTTTGCATTTTGTGTTAGATGGACCATTCTCTGTCCATCTGGCCAGTTGAGATTGTCAGGTCTGCAGGAACACTGGTGTTTGTACAGTGTGTACAAAATGGGAGTTCAGTCTTGACTCAGGCTTCTAGGCATTATCTCGGTCCCTACAGAAGGGACAATGCTACTAAGTGATGACATACCATAGGCACAGGGAATTTAATTGACTTTTCCAACCTCAGCTAGGAAGTCTAGCAAGAATACACCATGTAGTTTTTAAATACTTGCACAGCTCCTCTAGAGGGACACTGGGCTTCAATCTGGTGAGTTTTAGGAAGCACACACTGGAAAGTGTGCAATAAGAGGAAGGTGCGGTCCCAACACTGCTGGGGAGAAGAGCAGCATCTGTCAAGTTCCTTATGTTGCCACCTCCCTTCAGAGAGCTGCGAAGGTTTGCCCCTCATTGCCCAACACTCCACAACAGCTTCAGACTTTTATATGCAATTTAGAATTGATTTTTTAAATTTTATTTCAGAGCCAATTCTGTCACTTCCACCTCCTCCCTCTCTCTGGGAAACCTGAACTGTGGAGAATCTCTGTGGTTTCTAAGTACTCACCCTGCATGCATGAATATGTAGGTTAGGTACCTCCAAGCCTGAGCACGGAGCTGAGGATGGTAAAGTAATGCGTTCTTCAGGTATAAGGGATGGCTGACTTGCAGCACAAATCTGTCTAATACCACTCCGTTGTAAAGAAAAAAGGCAACCTAGAAGAGCAGGGAGATTCCTTGGTTAGCAAATGCTTTCTCTCACTGAAAAGCAATTTGTAGCTCAGAATCATGGAGAAAAAAGTCAAACATACAATAAATTTTCTCCCATTTGAGAGCTTCACAAAGCGTGAAAGTTCCCTCTTTTAAGGAACCTGCAACACATTGGTATAACTCCATATGTGTCTTTCTGTAACATACCAGCCACTGAGTCAGAGGAACTCAGCACCCTACTGATCGGTGCCATATTATATCCTTCTCTGTGCTTATTTGAGTGCATTACTCAGCAACTGTGCAAAGATCTCATTTGGGCAACAGATGAGCAGGTCAGAATATTTAACCCAGTTTCTCTTCCCTCCTTTTTCTCTCCATTCACAGAACAGAGATAACTGTAGGGAATTTTTCTTCTAATTCCATTATTTGAATTACCAGTTTCCCTAGAACTGTCCAGATTTTCACTCCTCAAAAAGTTTGCTACAGTTTCCCAAATTCTGTAGTTTCATATACAAATTATTTCAATGACTAATAACCACACTTGGAGACAGATAGGATCACAGTCTCCACTTACACACACACATACAGGTAAGCCAAAATGGCTATCAATCAGCTTCATGCTTGTCCTTGTCTGGGTCTAAATGAGTCCCACTCTAGCCCTTGTTCACGTCCCAGCAAAGCCTTTGGCAGTGTGGGGTGGGTTCCCAGAGAGAGGGCATTAAGGTACTTGCCTCTACAATAGTGATGGTAATCATGAACCAGGGTGGAGGGCAGCAGGTATAGCTGTCATAGTACCATTTGCGGTCTATCTCTCGTGGCAGGGTTTCATATGCAACATGCCGGATCAGCCTCTGTGAAAGGCTCAGCCCCGTTTCCTCCAGCAGTGCCTTGCTGCACAGCCTCCTGTTCCCCTGAAGGATGGCTTGGCGGAAACTATTCGACCTTTTGTTGCTCATCTGGGTAAAAAGAAAAGGAAGAAACCATGAAGACAAAGCAAGGTCTGGCACAACCATCCAGGGAGATTAGCGCCAGTTTGTCAGCACCAGATCCAGGCAGGCAGGAGAACACCACCAGGCTGGAGCTTTAGAAACCAAGTCTCAGGATGATCACAGGGTGGCCTACATGGGGTGCAAGGAAAACCAGTACCAGGGTCTGCTCTTACAATGCCAATAAATGAGGTGAGGGCAGAACACTGGCAAGGCAGAGCAGAGGCTGCTGATGCACCTGGCTGAGCTCTCTGGCCCATTCTCCAGCCTTCCATCTACTGCCTTCACCACCAGTTATCACGATCCACATTCCTGTGTCCTCTTTCCCTCAGCTCCCCCTGCTCTATCACACTTCCTTGCACTTGCCATCTCTGGGGGCAGAAAATTACTTGGATGTAGCAGCAGGTACATTCACAGCATCTAATCCTTGTGTTCTGGTCCTTGGAATTGGCAGGAATTGGCTCTGGGCAAAGAAAATTATCTTTGTGTAAAACAAAACTGCATGAGCAACAGCAACAAAACAACAAACTAAACTGGTGTACAGGCTGTCTTAGTGCTGTAAACTTGCAAAAGGAAAGGATTTCTTCTTTTAAAACAGTTATTTTCAGAGGGGACAGGTTTTGAGATGGTGCAGGCTTTGGAGAATACAGCTAATTTGTATATGCATTATCAATTACATGCATAGAATTAATTGTCTATCTTTTTGAGCATACGTTTTCCCAATTTAGATGCATAATTAAAGCAATTGCATTTGCAAATTAGGCAGATGGAATTTTATGCCTACTCTGCTTGGGGGGAGGCGGGGGGTAGAAAACAAACCCCCAAAACCCACCCCCAAAACAACCAGGTCTGAAAGACCTTGCTCCAAGATTTGGATAATTGCTAATTAGCCCTGATGTCAAACCAACCTGCTGCATTAGAGTCACTGTCTGTACTGGCTGAATCTTTGGTAGGAAGGCTAACTATGCATAAAGACCACTGTAAGGGGACCTTTTACATAAAAGACAACAAAGAAAATGTGAGAGCCTGTTCCTTCTTCTGAAAGAACTGCTAACTGATCTCAGAAACCACCAGCATCTTCAGTCTCCCAGAACCAAGTAAGAGATGACATTCAGCAGCGTTGGCTTCCAGTTGTCTTAGGTCACACTGGTTTCAGCTAATATCCCAAAGACAGCAAAGTCCAGAGCTTGTGCTCTCAGTGCCCAGGCAGCTGGGTAATTGTTCCAAGCTGGACCAAGCTGCTTAAAACACAGTAATCACTGCAGGGAGCCACCTCCTGTTAATCACTGGAGGAAGGCAAAGGGGCCATGTGAGGTGATGGCACTGCAACCCACTCTCCCAGCAGCTGCCCATCCCTCCTTAGCCTTCTGTTTGCAGCCTGTCCCTCCAACGCAGAAATTCTCCAACATGAGCAAAATTGACAGGCAATTGATCTATTTCAAGCTTTTTAAAACTGGGGAAAAATTCACTGTTGTTCTTTTTGAGTTGTTTTAGTGAGAAAAAGGTTTACCCAAAAAACTCTGTCTCCTTTCTTGGTATTTCTGCTTTGCTCTCTCTTTTCTTCGCTCATTCGTAAAACACTTGTAACACTTCTGGCAAAAGAAGCAGAAAAGGCAAAGAAGAAAAAAAATCTGTCCACAAAAATCTTTCTTCCAGTCTTCTCAAGTCTATCATCCAAAAGCTCTTATCTAAAACTAAGGAAGATCAGGGGAAAAAAATTGTTGGTGATCTGTTGCATTAAGAAAGCCCGCTCATATTGAAAGACAATATTTTCACAGAGAAACATCCACCAGGTGTAAGGCTTTCCTTAGCATTTGTGAGACGCTTTTTGGTAGGTGACAGACGTACCTCTGTTTCAAAAGGTACCTTTAGCCACCTAATGACCTCACTGTGTTCACAGAAGAAAGCTTTGCTCCAGGTTAGTTCAGAGAAGCTTGTCGGAGACATACTTTGCATGCTTCCTTGCAGAGTTCATTCTGTTATCTCCGGCTTTGCTCCTCTTGTGGACAAGAATAAATTCAGAATGAAACTAAATTTGCCTGCTACAGACAAAAATACTGAACAGTTGACTGAAGCTGCTGATATACTTATTCTAATTACAGTGATATGTGTGATTTTCCTGCCTACCACAGAACAGTCAGTGCTTTTCCCTGCTGCAGCTCTTCAGTGGAAAATATAATCGTTTCCAGAGTCAACCGAAGAAAATCATCATTGCAGTGCAGCATCAGGAAGTGCTGACCACCCTCAGCAGATGATCGCCTCATTGCTGCAAAGTCTGGTGAGAGAGGTGGGCAGGAAACTCCAAAGGCTGCCAATGTTCATGTCCGTGCTAGGCTTGTAACAGAAATTTCTTTACATTTGTTCAGCAGAGGATCCTAATGCAGGCACCACTGAACCTGCCTGTTATTGCTAAGCATGCCAAACAGGGACTTGCTCGGTTCAATCACCTGAATTCAGCACAGCCTCATCAGTCCAGTGTCCTGCTCTGCATTACTGCTAATGCTGACCAAAGAGCCCAAATAACAGTCAGGGCAGTGCAAATTCATCAGCATGATGTTGCTGAAGGTGTTCCTCAACATACTAAAACCAAAACAGAATGGAAAGGTCTTCTTAGTTTTGTTAAGAGCAGGACATTGCAGGATCACTGTGGAAGTCACACCTCAGATGAACAAAGCCTCTGGCTCTCGTGGGGAGGTGGTAAGCTGGACCTCACAACACTAAATGACTTGCCCAAGGCCATACACTAGAGTTAGAAGAATCCAAGTTGCACAACTTCTCTGATCACTAGGCTGCACTGCTTTCAAGCCCTTCTGTTCAGCAGAAAGCTCTGCCTTCCTCCTCCAAGAGAGGAAAATAAACCACAGGACTTTCCACACCCCACATAGAAGCTAAAATGGAAGCTCATGACAATATGATTTCCTTCAAGGAATGACAAAAGACAGTTGTAGCTTTATTCTCTCAACTACCTGTTCTCACACCCCGTTATTTTTACAAGGTGTTCCATATTGGTTGTTTCTGGCCACATCTGGATGATAAAATGCCAAGAGTTATTTAAACTGGTAATCATAGGAAAGCAGTAAATGTTGATATTACAAGAGCAAGGGAAGTCCTTGGGCGAAATGCTGATAGTTCTCTGCGGAGCACACGTGACTGCTGGAGAAAGACCTTGTATGCCTCAACACACACAACAAGATTATTTCTATACAGTATGAGGCATTGCCCATTGGTAGCCTCTCTGAACAACAGGTATGAATGTATCACATCAACTGCACTTTTAAGTAGCAAGCACAGCCTCTTCCTCCTAGTTGATTTTTGGTAGACCTCCCCAGATACTGTGACAGGCACAGAAAAACATAAGGCTAACTCAGATATGAGGTCATGGGATCAAAGTGTTCAGGGACAGAAAATACCTTTGAAGTCAACTTCTTAGGTGGCTAGAATCCTGTCCCTGGATAGAGGGTCTACTGGGTTTTCAAATTCTTCAGCTCTTAACAAAGAGACAACATGAAAACTGCCTGCAAATTAAATGGAGCAGGTCGTGAACTGCTGCAGTCTTGCAGAATATATGGATATATCCAGCACCACGTGTATTCTTCCCAGATTATGATACACCAGCAGACTCGTTAGAAGGAATGTGACTGGCAAGGAGCAAGATACTCCCTGCATCCACCAACAACAGTAGGTACTGTGTCAGTGGGGGCCAGATCTCAATTTACCCAGAAAATTAAAATCCACTAAGATGTGGATGACTGAGCACCTGTTAAATTTAGGCCTCTCAGTAAGAAGACACGCTGCTGGTCCCCAGCTGCAATCATTGCCCATCACACCAAGGAGGAAATGATCTCCAAAGAGGCAGCACAGCTGACTGCCAAGGCTCAAGCAAACACAACAGCTCTGGGCCTACTCACATAACCCCACAGGCCTTTGGATCACACTGTTAATCTCAAGCTAGGAGGTGATGGGCATAAGGAGAGACAGAGGATTAAGTCACTACTGCTGCTCTCATCAACTGTTGATGAGAAGCCTATTTTGTTCCTCAGGCTGACTTTAGAAGACTCAGATCTTCCCAAAGAGTCTCGCATATGGTCACAATTTGCTGACATGATTTTGGAATTATATAATATTGGTATTTATGAGCCAAGTATTTAATCATCAGCTGAAAGAACAGTGGGCCCATTGTTGGCCTGCACATTATTAGGGCTCCGGAAGCTCAGGGCAGCCCATCCCACTTCTCTTCATGCAATTGATCTGGGAATTCTTTAATGAGCGTGATATTAAAGCTGCAGGCAGATGGGTACAGCAAACAGTACGTGAAGAGTGAAGGTAGCGGTGGGGAACAACACATTCCCTTAGTCCTTCATGCCTGCAGAAAGTTATTATGCAGAGAGAAAGAAATTTCCCTTGCAAAACAGCCAAGCTGACATGACTGGTAACCATGCACTGCCACCTCTGCCCTTTGGTATTACCATACCAAAACAAAACAAGGCTTAGTGCTACAGCTCTGCTCAAAGGATGGGTTTGATACATCTGCCAGAAAAGAAAATTTTTTCCTACTTAGATCTGAACCTGTCTTCAACACTGAAAATGTCAAGATTTAGGATAAGAGTCCTTACCGTCTAGCGTGGGACAGTGGCCAGACTTTGGTAAAGTACAAAGTCCTGCTTTTGTTCAGCACACGTGCCAGTCTAGAACTAGTCTCAGATAATCTGCAACTTGCAATGGAAACTGTCCATTCCCACCAGCAGACCAATTTCTCTGTGTTTCTTGGCTATCTTTACTATTGTTGCTGCCTCAGATAATCAATAGCCAAGTCATGTAGCATTTCCCTATCTCCAGTTTCATGGCTTGTGTGGGGCACAGTACCCTTTTTATGGTTTTTATTCAGCCTCATTCAGGAGTTTTTGGAAAACATGGATTTCTGCCCATTACATATTGGCATCTTTGAGGCTGGTCTATGGCTATTTTTAAACACATACAACACTGACAGGCAATGCATTCAGCTCTCCAGCTCTGATCCTCCAAGACACAGAACACTAAATCAGAAGTTAGCACAAGCTTTTTAAAAGCCTCTGTCAGCTCCAGTTTTATAACCCACTTTACTTACAAATGCAGCCTCTTCAATCAATTTTGCTTTCAAGATTCACATTTATTTCCTTCCCTCACTCCGCACTTCCACAAAATGCTAATGTGGGTAAAGACGGCTTCTCCCAAAATGCATAGCTCAGCATCAAGTTCATCTGTCACAGATGTTCACATCCTCTGAGCCAACCTGGTAGCACTTTCCCAAACAGTATCAAATGGAAAAAAAGCAAATACCAACATCCTGATTTGCTCTGGAGATTCAAGAAAAATTAGAGGCAAGAGAGACCAAATAAATTATCCTGGTCATTGCAGGGGTACTCCCTGCTCAAGGTTTTGTCTGGACTCCTATTAAATGTGCCAGGCATTTCCATTAGAAAAGGTAAACCACATTCAGATTTCAAGGTTAATTGCAAGAACACTGCTTGCCGGACAAGACTAACACTGTTGTTCAAATAACATTGTGTCAAAACACAGCAAGTTTGAAACTTCAAACCCCCCTAACACCTGTTCCATTTTTCATTGGTACTGGGAAGGATTCTGCAACTCGAATCCAGATTTAATTTTCTGAAGCAAAATTTTAAAAAAAATCTTTATAACATTTCCCACTCACGCATGTATTTTAGATACATACACAATTAAAACAACCATTTGACTTCGTGGTTCTCAAGTTTCAACTGTATGTGATTGAAAATAGCTGAGGAATCATGGTTAAGAATGGAAATTTCTGTGCTAAGTTCCACTTTAATTGGCATAATGATTATTTGGCAGACTAGTTCACTTGGAAGAAAGTTCTCTCTTCTGCTGCTACATGTAACCAGTATCTAATGGACTCAGATCAATGTACAAGCTGAACACACTCCAAAAGCAGCATCTCAGTTATTAAATTTTAAGATACTCACCTTGCCCTCCGATGGCTTTTTTCCCCCTCAGGAGATGCACGTGGCTCTTGGAACATCAAAAATCACCAGTTTTCTCCAAAATGGAAAGCAAAACAACATGAAGGCAGTGTGAGGCACATTTGTCAGGAGGGGTATCCAGCTCCTGGAAATGCTCCCTGGAGTAAGAACTTTGCACCTCAATAAGGGCTTTAATACACTGAGAGGTAAGAGATATATAAGGACACAATCACATGACTGCTCTCATCTGTCTCTTGAGAAAACCTCCTCCTTACTCATAATAGCATAATATTAGATCAAATACTGAAGTAAGAGATTTTCAAACCTTTTTTAATTAAATATTTATTATTATACCTCTGAATAAAAGCCAGGAAGAGAGCTCAGGAATCCTATACTTTCAGCCAAGACAGTGAATCAAGGACAGAGGGAGCACTTAAAGGGCTGTTCCATTGGAAGCTGAAGGACATCCCAGAGGACTCCAGATGGGAGTCCTCTTGATGTTTGGCAGAGGATCTGCCCTGGTTCAACAGTGCAGCTAATTGGAAGCACAGAGGGGAAGAAATGGAGCTATAAAACTTGCAGCTTTGCCTGCAACAAACCTTTCTAGATTAGCAACAGTGAGAACAAAATGACAAACACCGGACAAAAACACTAGAACTGAGGTACTGGGTTATTCTGCAATAGCCTTTTAAGCTTAAAACACTCACTAGAAAGCGAACAGGGATTTAGCAGGAAGAGGATATACTCATTTGGGCAAATTTTTGTCCTGCCTGGGGATTCCCCCAAGAATTGGAGATTTAGGCTTTATTGCTTTTCTTCCCACTGACTCAGGTAATAAAGAATTATTTACAGTTCCTGCAAAGCCTTGTTCACCTAAGCATTCTATGCAGGCTGTCAGCTGGTTCAGTAAAGGACAGGCAAAGACACTGGAAGTGGAATTTATAGCTACTTTATGACTGTGCTACGAAGTACTTCTAAGTACCATCAAAAAAACCCTCAAGCAAACCATGGTTTAAAGGACCTCTCACCTCCCCCCCTGCCCAAGAATACAGTATGTAACTTCTTAAAAGCTCAGCTCCACAAAGATAATAGAGCCCTCCTGGTGCTGTCACATAGACACTCACAAAGTCAAAAGATAAAATTCAATGTTTTCTCTTTAAAAAAGTTATCTCTTTTCCTAGCTACAGCTCTTCGTTCACTGTTTCCCCTCATTTCAGTTTAAGCCAGGGTGGAGGAAGTATCCCAAATAAAAGTGTTACCATTGCAAGCACTGAAACAGTAAAGGCAAGAGTTACTCACCTTTGAAAGCAGAAAGCATGGCCATGAAAAAGTCTATGGGTACACGCAGTGTCCCCACAAGGGAGAGAACCAAGCCTTGCTTTTATCACTGAAGTGGCTAATAAGAACAAATGGCTTCCAGCCATACATTGGTGAAAAATATCTTAATAAAAATATAAGCAGCTACTTTTGAAGCCTTGGAAAGCAATGGAAAAGCAGGCTGGAGTTAGAGCAAGAGGTAACAGGGAACTAAGGGAACAGCGGGATGGGTTCAGCACCTTGCAGAACTGGTCCTTCTGACATGGCTGGCTATTGCCTACTAAATCCATGCCCAGCTGGAAATATGTCCCACCTCTGCTCTGTTAAGATAAAACAACACGTTGTGAGTTTGGAGAAAAGTCCTTTCACAGACCCAAACAATGTGAACTTTTCATTTGGTGACTACTGATAGGGAGGGCGTGCTGCTATCTCCGAGATGTCTGCAAAAGGAGAACTTGTAAGTCAGAGAAGGTGCTCTAATGCCCCTTTTCAGTGGCATAAGTGGCCAGCAGAAGGTCTGCAGAACAACTGCAAAACACATATGACTCGGGGGGGGGGGGGGGGGGGGGAAGAGAAAAA
>NW_010973082.1:3957017-4001455 GCF_000737465.1 Haliaeetus leucocephalus
CCCGCTTGGGCGTAACGGCAGAAAAGACAGCCTTCCACTAACAGCTAATCATGTTCCAGCCTCTTCCATGAATTAAGAAACTACTGTAAAGATATGTTCCTCTCACCTTCTCTGATGGCCAATAGACCTGCGTATCTGTCACTCGTGAGGAGGAAGAGCAGAGGCTGCAGATTTCTTAGCCTGTATCTGCAGTTTTATTTCTTTACTTGAGGAGGCAGGGTTTGCAGTTTGGCAGCACACTGAGCAAGCCAGAGAGGAAATCACAAAAACTAAAGGAAATCTTTCTCTGAAGGGTAAAGTGTGCTGGCGCCAGCAAAGTTTGGATTAGGGTGACCTGATTATTGTTATACAGTGCTTAAAAAAATATGCATGTTGCTCACTGAAAATGAGGTATAATTAGCTTGTGCCTAGAAGCCAGCAAGGCCAGGGAAAGCAAGGTGGGTGTTAATTCTTGATATGAAAAACAAAGGATGTTTATTTAGCTAATATATTTTGCTCACTACTGAGATGCTACATCAGCTTGCAGTTACTACAAAGATACAGCTAAACATTTCTGTTGGAAGCAGCAGTGTTTTGTTTTTCCCAAGTCACATGAAGTCTGTCTCAGAGCTTACTAATTCCTCCCAAACGCTGAAATACCATTGCCTTCAGGGAATGGCATTTGTCCTCAGCTCTTGTAGACCCAACACAGCTCCCCAAGCAAATGCTCATCAGAGAGCTGGTTCCCCAGCACCTGGCTCTTCTTCCTCTGAAGAACTGCCATTGACTTTGCCAAAACTGTGAACCCCAAAAGAGATGCAACTCTTACCTCCTTCCATCTGCTGGAGAAACAGACCCATGAGGCACAGAGACATGAGGTTTCCAAAAGTTTCACAGTGAGTCTTTGCAGAGCGAGGAACAAAACTTTGGTCCACCTGACTTCCAGTCCTGCCCTTTGATTATGAGATCCGAAGCAGGGACAGAGAGACCTTCAGTGTGCACCAGGGGCTCGCCCCAGGGTAGTGCCAGTGTTGGAATGGGCGACAGCCACATTCCCTTCCCCCCTCAAGTCCTCCTGCCCCATGCCGGCAGGTCCAATCTGGACCACACTGAATGCATTGAGGTCAGCTTTTACAACACATTTGGTTCAGACGTGATCTGTAGAGTTGCACTGGCAGAGAAATCTCTTGGGCTGCAGAATGGATTTTGCTTTAGTCTCAATATAAGCTGTGATTTACTCTTCTAGCAAAAGCTACTTTAATAAACACAACATTCTGTAAAACTTTCCTTGCCCAGAGTAAGGCTAGGAATTACTTACCCAATTTTCACAACAAGAGAATATAAGCTACCACCACAGCCTGAACTGGCTCCATATTGCCCCTCCGTCAAGCAGAGTAAGGTCTCAGAAGCTCCATTGTACCCCTTTGATTCTGCTCACATGTCTGAAGAGGAACACATCAAGAGGGTGAAGAGGTGGTAAAGCCACGACCCAGCCTGTCCAAAGCAACAATCCACATTCCCAGGCAGAGAAGACAATGAAGGTTTAGCCAGAGAATGAGACTGAGTCTCTCCAGGGCCTCGCTGCTCTGCCCTTTAGCTCTGTTACAGTTCACAGGATATAATGTGAAGTAGTCCAGGACTGCCAGCAGCAACTGCTGTTCAGCAAGGATCCTGGCAAAGAACATCTCAACTATAATTACCTCCTGACTTGTCTCCTCTCTCAAAGTAGCAAAGTTAGTTAAACAGCTTTGCTCATTATCTCCTCCTGTGGCCTATGCTGTTCATAGCCAGAATTTCCACTGTGCATTTTCAGCATCTCTCTTCACAATGCAGAAAAGCAACCAGACAACAGAAATGCACAAGACATCTCCACTTGTACAGGAAACACTTTTGTTATTCTGCACT
The DNA here is from genome assembly GCF_000737465.1 of Haliaeetus leucocephalus. Lineage (NCBI taxonomy): Eukaryota > Metazoa > Chordata > Aves > Accipitriformes > Accipitridae > Haliaeetus > Haliaeetus leucocephalus. Next base: position 3,958,902 of record NW_010973082.1, read on the forward strand.
GTCTCAGACACAGGATAAGAAATCCCATCTGAAACTGCTTTCTGCCATTCTTGTAAGCCCCAGTGTAGAAACAGAAGTGGCTATGATTGCAGCATTGTGTTTTACAACTACATTAGATGAATCGCAGGGGTACAGAGGAGAAATAATTCCCAATGAGTTGCCTATCTGATTTTTTTTCAGCCCTTTGTTTGCAGATGACACCAGGAGTCTTCAGCTTCCCTGAATTCATTCATTACTGAAATTACTTACTGAGTGATTTCTAGGGTCTATTCTCATCCTGTAAAACTTTCAATTTCAGAAATTTAAGCTGCTTTGCTGAGTTGAGAACAGGCATATGTGTTGTGGGAGTATATCTGGGTCTCCTTATTAAGGTGAGATGTCCTGGAATTAAATTTTTGGTACATCTAGAAGTTCACAATACACTTTGGACATCAGGAGATAACACAGCATTGCTCAATAGCAGTCCTTTAGTTGGGGATCACAGTGTCTGAAAGAGCAGGCAAAAGTCTTGGTGCTCGTGATGATGTTGGAGCATACAGCTGCAAGCATTTTTTACTGCCCTCTCTGGGACATGCAGTACCCTGGAGGAAACAATGTGTTAACACTATTGCTTTGTGAGGTTTATGGCCTGTAGTGACTTCTGAAAATAATAATTCCGTAGAGTTACAGGTGCTTCTGTGATCACTAATAGCATCTCTTGGCATCAGACTCTAGTAAGTAGCCAAGCACCCTGCAGAATAAGCATCACATTCTGTCACACTTCCAGGGAATCCAGCAAAGATCAAGGGTTCTACAAGGCTGAAAAAAGGGAAGACCCTCCCTGCTTGATTTTTATCAACATTAGCAAAGCTGAGGGAAAAAACAAAGAGGATATCATATCCCAGGAGCTGACCATTGAAGACAGTTCTCTTGGTGCCCAGAGGTCAAACCTTACTTTCTGCTGGATTCTGTGAGACAGTGCATGTTTGTACTGGCTTTGGCTGGGATAGAGTTAGTTTTTTTCATAGTAGCTTGAGCAGGCAGCTCATCGGCTCCTTCCATCCCATGCTTGGAAAGAAACCAAAAGAGCTGCTTGTGAGACACACACACAGAGGAATCTCCTTCCTTCCACACCTCTGCTTTGACAACTGCACTGTAATGCATCTCTGATACCCAGCCCCGGTCCTCCCCTCAAGTCCCCTCCAGTGGCCAGAGCCTTATTAATGCAATTTTACTTCTTGCTCAGAGTTTCAGTACCTCAGACACATTTGGTAGGCCATGAGATTCTCGTGTCAGAGCACTTGTTCATGAATATTGACGGAGAAAAGGAAAACCACATGCACAGAGCCATGCTTGTAAAACCTTTGTGGATCTAGTAAAAGGTTAGCCTTTCCCTTCCCCACATCCAGTACTATCAATTTGGGGAGCAGATCAATTCTTGCTAAGCTACAGAAACAGACAAATTAACCTGAGCAAAAAGCAGAGATGGCTGATGATCATCAAGCACAAGCATGTACTTAAACATCACCACACATAGTTTCCAGGATTGACAGCTACAAAGTGAAGGAAATCACTCATTTCACAGTGATTCTGTGTCAACTGTGCTGTTTCTTTCCATCAGGAAGTTCACAAGGCAGGTTTCGGAGCAGGAAACTAGGGAAAAGAGGAGGAGTCCTAAAAAGTTTGGATGTTAGAAATCAATAGCAGCTAGAGGAGGAGTGAGGAGAGAGATGCCATTTGTAAGTAGTTTAATGTTCTGGCATTTGCATTGCCTATTGATTAGAAAGTGCAAAAAACGCAGATGAGGGTAGAGAGACTGATGACAGAAAAACCAATGGCTTCTTTACAGGAGTCATTCAATAGTAGCAAAGGAAATTTGCCATTTTGCAGAAATTACATCAGGTGGGCGTGAGCTGGCACGATCTCCTATTCCCCAAAGGAGGAGGATGTCCAAGCCTTTCACCTCCCACCTGCCTCTCATTAGCTTGTGCTGCTCTGGAGCTCAGTGGAGCAAGGAGAGAGGAAAAAGCCTAGTTCTATTCCTGAGCCTCTTGCTAACGTATTGGCTGGCCCTAGGCCATCATTTCTGTAAAAGAAATTAGATGATACCTCTTCCTGCTACCTAAGTGTTGTGCAGCTCAATTAGTGAATGCTTGCTTGCATGGTACTTTGAATATACCAAACTGTAGAACAAGCAGCTGTTACTATAAATACACCACCGATCACAGAGTACCATTGACCACACTGCTTATTAAGCTGGAGCTGAGGAAAACCTCACACTCACTGTGATCTATTTAATAGTTGCTACATTTATTTTACTGTGTACCTAAATACTTGCAAGGGGCTAACAAGACGGCTTGATTAGATACAGCAGATCTATGTCATTGCATCACAATAATTTCACCTTCACACTGCCCACAGCCTGACCAGGTTGTGACCTGGATCCTTGACAACTATGCCCTGTTATCATACTTTTCTGATTAATGTGAAGACAGGACATACAGAAGACTCTTTCTCAATCGAGAACACATGCATAAGTGACCATGACAAATGGAGGGATCAAATCCCCATGTTGACTGAAGGAACACAGAGATGCAAATTATTATACTCTGCATCGAGAAAACATCCAGCTTTCCAGCAAAACCTTAGATATGTCACTGACTTCCACTGCTCATTGACTTTGTCACACAGGTTTCTCTTACTACTGTACTAAATCTTCTGGGACTCAGGTGGGGAATGACAGAGCAAGAACAGGGCAAAGCCCCTGGAATGGCCACTGTTCAAGATACCCATCTTGCAAACAACATTTCTAGGCCATCCTGGGCATCTAACAACACATGTCTACATCTGTGTTGGCTCACCGAACTGCCTTGATGAGAAACAGAGAGATCCCTTCACTAATTGACTCATTAGTAAAGACAGAGAGGCATCCAGATCATGACTCACACAGTCTGAGACATCTCACCTGGGATAAAATGAACATGACCTAGAAACACTTTATCCCTGTTGCTGTTGATGCCTACAGCAGTGCAATATGACTCCACCCTGCAAGTCAACACCGTGTTATATTTTGCCTGGGAGTGGTGAAATCTCTAGATAAAATAGGAGACATTCAGACTGACAGACCTCTGCTTCCAAACAAATGGCTCCTTACAACAGCTACCAATTGATATTGAGAGCAAAAGCCTCAAAACTAGCAGCAGCCATTGCTTCATGCTCCTCTTACAACTGCTCCCCCAGTTTCTTCCCATGCAAACTTGTTTCCCTGGAAAAATCAGCAGCAACTTGACTCTGGGCTTGAGAGTTCAGTCACCACTGAATACTTCAGCAAGCCCATGCAGAGTGTGATGCAGGGAAACAGCAAACACTGGTGTTGATAGAGGGAGGGAGGGAAAGGGACTGTCCCTCAACAGCCAATGTTTTAAGCAGAGCCAAGGACTCAAAGGCCCTGCCAGCCAGAGCACTCACCAGGTTGACGAAGTCCTGGTAGCAGATCCTCCCCTCAGAGTTGCTGTCTGCCAGGGCCAGCAGGACCTCCAGCTTGTGGGGGTCCAGCTCCGAGCCGTGTCTCTGGAGAAGGGAGCGAAACTTCTCGGTGCTGATGTAGCCGGTGTTGTCGGGATCGAACTGGGATAGGAGGGGAAAGTGCTACAATTAACCATTCCACGTTACACACAACTCTGCCAATGCATTCATCACCTGCAGGAGGCCCACTAGGACCCCAGGGGCTGCTCTAGGCTTTGGTGGCGCATTGCCCTGCAATCACCCCCATCTCCAGCTTCCTTTCACTGCCCAGGGACTGCAAAGCACCCTGCTGCAGAGAGGTGAACCCAAGCATTATCATCCACACCATCACCCTGTCTCCACCCAAGCTTCAGCTAAGTCAGCTCCCATCACCTTCCTTCCCTCTGCATCATCATTTCTCTTGGCTATTTTTTATATCCCTTTTTATCTGGACTATCAAGCAAACCAGAGATGCAGTCTGTCAGACAAAACGTACTGAAAACAATTTTACTCCTGTATTTCCCAACACAGTTGCACCACGGGAATATGCCATCCCTCCTCAAGCCCTTTCTGTGCTCAGTATTTCTGACAGTCACTTTTCCAGATCACCTCTACAGATGCCTTCAAAATGGTAAATGATTTCACTGCTGAAGAGCTCTCTGTTTTAAGATGGATTGGGAAGAAAGTCTTTGGACAGGGAGCAAAGCAGATGAACGTTATGTCAAACTAAAAGTGACAAGGCAGCCACGTGCTGTTTTCAGAACATAAACTAGACTCATTAGAAGGAAAGTCCCAGGTGAGACTTGCAGTGAATCCCACTCTGACCAAAAACATCACTGTTTTCCCTCAGACTAAGTGGTTAACCTCCTAAAAATGCCACTGACCAAAAAAGAGACAGCTTTGCAAGACTGTTCAAACTTACGACTGCTTCCAGCGACTAGCCCACGCTGAGCTCCCCAGGGCACTCTGCAAGGGGCTGCCAGCTCGCAGGCAGGCACACCCCCAGCCCCGACAAAGCCAGTGCTGGCACCACGCCGAGCATGTTTCTTTTGTGCTTAGAAAACTAGTGGATGCAAGCTGCCAGACCAGCCCGCGCTAGCTGTGGTGCAGTCTGATCTCTGCCAGCTCTCTGTTGCTGGGAGATTTGCCTTTGATTTCCCAAACTTGGCTGCGAGGACCCTGGTGCTCACTGGCCTCCTTTTGTAGATAATGATATCAAGCTTGTTGGCTGGATTGAATGGCTGTCAGGGGGCAGGGTGGTCAGGAGGGAGTCTTTTCATGGAAACATTTGGGACATAAAAGGCCTTGGCAGAGCCAAAAAGGTCCTGACAATCCTTGCTCTTTCCTAACGGAGAACAAAAGCTGAACAGGCGCCGGGCCTTCAATCAGACGCGGCGGAGTAAAGGCTGCCTTGGCAAGGGAGGAGGTAAGAAGGGGAATGGGGCACATGATGCAGCCTGCCAGCGGCAGGGCTGGCACTGCTCTGCAGCAAGCAGAGCAGCTATAAAATAGACCAGCCTCAGGCACGGGCAGCTTGTTTAGAGGACGCAGTGCCCACGTGCGAGGATCTGGCTCCATCTCCATCCGGCAGGAGCACCTTTGTCCTGCTGCTCCTGGGGACTTCTGCTATCACTGGCTGCTTTGTGAGGAGAAACTGTCTAATCTGAGGAGGGGAGATCACAGCCCGTTGTTGGAGCAGAGCTGGTCTGCGATTTCGTCAAAGCAGCAGCCCCCTCTGTGAAGAAGCTGCTGAGGCAAGTGAATTACACAAAACAAGACAAACCAAGTGACCTGTGGACAGTCAGAGCTGGGCACTCTCCCCCGCCCTCTGCCAAGGGTTGTTCTGTCCTTGCAAGGTGGCCTGGATGTACCTTCCTGACAGCTGGCTCTCAGAGCCAAAGGTGGATTTCATCAGCTGTTTACTGTTAAACAAGGGCTTAATATTAATCCCTGGAGAAGTTTAGCTCCCCTACTCCAGCCCACTCTGATGCTTTGAGTTAACAGATCAAATTCTATAACCAACCACAAAATCAGGGCTTCTGCACTCTGGCTCAGCTCTGATGCTTTTTGGCTCTTGCTGGGACTCCCAAGCCAGCCTAATTTTCCAATGCCCAATCCCAGAGGCACAGATACGCAGGAAATAAAGTATTATTAGCATAATACCTGAGATGACCTTTCTCAAGGGGAATTTGCAGAAGCTGGGGGATGAGTCATTCAGTGAATGGATCTAACACCTGCAATCCCATAGCTACTGCTGCGTTCATCCTTGTTTCCTGAAAACATTTGACCTAACCAACATCTTATTTAACTGCACCACTTTAACTGTATCTTGACATTTGAGATGTCAGAACCTAGCTTGTCTAGGACAAAACCATTTGTTCCCTGAAAGCTTAAATGCCTCCCTGCTTTGAGGGCCAGGGTCAGTGACTGAAGTGTGGGACTCTCCCCATGCTGTGTGCTCATTGTTTGACTTTGTAGAAAAGACCAATGGCCACAGCCATGGGGAACATGGCTATTCCTTCAAAGGGCAGAAGAGATACAGAGCTGAAGCATACAGGCTCCCGAAGCACAAAAGAGCTGCTCAGATCACAAACAACTTTTCCCAGACTTTTTTCTGCTTTAATGCATTCCAAAAAGAAACATTTTGTAACCAAGAACAAAAACTACAAAACCGCTTCAAAGCTTCAAACCAGCCCACAAGGACACACTAATGACTCCAGACTTACTAGCACTAGAGCAGATACGATCCTGTCACTCAAGATGGTACTGTCCATAGCTGTTACTGGCTGCTGGCTTCCCGAACGGACAGGCAGCTGAAGCCTGTCTGGTGGCTACAAATGAGCCTCTGCTCCAAAGATGCTTCTTTCTCACACCAATAGGTACCGGCATTCCTCCTTCAGCTCACTGTCTTGCTGCTTGTCCCACCAAAATCAAAGCAGTGGCAGAAGGTAGCTAGTATTTTCAGTACTGTAAATGTGCTAGGGAAGCTCTTCTCTTCTTTCACATTACTACGTATAATTTTCTTTTTGGCACTAAGTTAATGATACTAACTAGAAATAGGTTTGAATTAAAACAGCGGATCTGAACAGCATGAAAGAGTAAGAGGTGAACAATGAACAACTGGCATCTGAACTAAAAAACCCTGCCTCAGAGCAGGACTAGACCACTGCTTCCACAACCTGGAGCAGAATGTTTTTCTGTAAACCCCAGCTGTAAGGGAGTTCTCTTATTTATGTTTAAACATTTTTTTTCAGCATATAAAAATCTGTCACTACAGCACTCAGAATCCACCTCAACACTTCAAACTGCCTCAAACCTTGTTTCTGATATCACAGCTAACCACAAAAATCAAGGGGTTGAGCTGGTCCTGCAGAACATGTGTCCCTACACACGGCAAAAACAACATGTGACGGCACAGTCAAAACACTTGGGTCCATCAATTATAAAAGAGGCAACTGACCTTTGCTACACGCTTCATGTATTTATCCATGATGATCTTGTTAAGGGCTAGTTGTCCCACAAGCCCAGCCAAGCACCTTTGTCTCACCGAGAGGACAGACGATGACTGGCAGCCAGCAGCATGGCTGCGCTGAGCCCCAGGTTCAGCCCCACAGGGACACAGCTCCCCAGGCAAAGCCTCCCAGCAGCTAAGTCAGCACAGTGGCTTCCTTCAGCGTAGTTCCTTCTGCCTCTGCCCATCTACTTGGGCAAACAAGTGCAACACAACGGGTGCAGGGATGAGGAAGGCCATTTGCCCCCCCTCACCCCCCCAAACAATAGGACACTAACGGCAATTTCATGCAAGGTTTCCTCCGCATTTCAATGACAATCACCCTTAACTCCCTTGATCCTCAACCAGGCTCTTAAGCAAAAATGTAAATATGTTAATGACCATAGCAGCCATCTGACTCAGGATCTTAATTCCCTGGCCCAAAACAAGCTATTTTTTGCTATTTCTTCCTTATTTTAGAGCAGACACGCCATAAACTGAAGGCCCCACAGCAAAACTACAAGACAAATGTAAGGGGAGGGGGCCCTGCAAACTCTGATGGAAATAGGAAATACGGTTGAGAAAAGAAAATGAAATCTCAAATTGTTCCTCCTCTTTAATTAAAGACACATCAGCCACGGCTCAGTGAGCAAGTAGGGTGGAGGCTGGTGCTGCAGACAGACAATGGGCATCTTGGGAAAACGCAGACATTTCACATAGCGCAGCCAGCTGCTCCCCTCCCTCATGGCAAACAGCCCTCTGGGGCATCAGAGCAGCTGGAGAGTCAACAGCTGAACTGGGCACAACATGAGGATCCTTGGCTGGCTTTAGGATTGTAGATCTGTTGCAGGAACCGAGAATTTGCTATGACCCGTGGTTTCCTCATCAAGGGGCTTTGTCTTGGCATCACCCAAGCCATAAGTTGTCTTTGCAATGGGCAAGACTCCAAGCAACTTCATCTAATTAGGAAGTTGGCTTTGAGTAGGATCAGTCCCTTCAAATCTGAATCATTCTATGGTCCAGCGGTATCTTCATCTCTGGGAGACACTGGCCTGGCAGTCAGGCCTCCTGGCACTGACCCCACTTCTTCTCCAGACTAGGAGACAGATTCTGGAAATAAATCGCCCTCAGCTTTAGCTTCCCCTCCTGTTACATGGAAATGACAACTCCTGTGTTATTTCCTACCAGAAAGGAGCTACCAATAGTAGGCCTGCTTCTTGTTCACATTAGGCCCTTTCCCACTGGAAAGAGGGAGTCGATCACATGCAAAATCTGTTCATCTCCAAGGGTTTCAGAAACCACTCTAAATTTGCTGGATTTGAACTCAGACCATTAGATGGCATAGTCTCTGCAATCTAGGGATGCTAACAATCTCTGGAAACAACCAGACCATCTCCAGCCTCAAGGGCCATGCTGTAGTTAAATCAAGCATCTCCAAGTCAATACATGAAATTGACAGACTCCAAGTTGAAGCTGTGAAAAGACATTTAAAGACAGGCATTGAAACTCTCCTCAAGATAGTCACACATTTTACCAGAACCCACTCTCTACCTTTGCATAACCTTTAGGGTCATGCTGTAAGTTGGTGAGAGGGATTTTTTTGTCTGTTTAAAAAAAGCCCAGGAAAAACCCCAACAATGTGGCAACAGTATACGTAGCATTTGCTCCTTTGATGAAGATTAAAGGAATGACAAGGCAGAAGATGAAAGTCTGCCTTATAATCCAAATGAGAGGGCAAAAAGCAGAGGCTGTTTTAACAGGAGTTTCATCACTGCCTGGTGGTGATGATCTTCCCAGCAGGTTAATGATCCTGCTCTCTCTTCCAATAGCAGGAGGTGCACATGAGGGGAGAAACTCTGATCCAGAAGAGAGGAAGACCAGTCAAAGGTAAGTGTACATTCCTCCACCTTGAAATCCAGCCTCTCACCATTAAAACTCACATAATCTCAGTTGCCTGAACACATGTGGTAAAACATTAGTGCTGGCTCCAGTGACGCACACTCTCTTCCCCTGTAAATAATGAATTTACCCACTACTGCCCAGACAATATAAAGTGATTAAGGGCTGTCCAGCAGTACTTTTAGTGCACGTTTGATTGCTTTGACCCGAGGTGAACCCGAGGGCTGGAAACATCACCCAGCTCTCAAAAGCCAGACTGCATTTAAGCACGGAGGATATACCCTCACTAATTCACCAAGCAGGGTCCCCAGACAGACCCGCTCCCCGGAAAGCTGCAGTGAGAGAGCACAGAGCTTCCCAGCTCAGCATTCACCTAGGCAGGGAGGCATTTGCAGAGCAGATGGTCCATCACCTGGATTTGGGTAAGTATCTCTCTGCATGCAGCACATGGCAAACTGGAGATGGAGGGAGCTGGTATAAGATTCCCTTTTCCTTGAAGGGCAGAGTAGCCTGAAGGACCAGGTTCATTAGCTGGCTGGCCAACCTGTAGAGGACTTTCTGCTCTAATTTATTTTTCCTACTATCTTAGGCGCAAAGACAAGAAAAGGACCTACATTACTACCATCTGTTGTTACCTTCTGCAAAAGCACTTCATCTAAACAGATACTGGAAGTACAGATTGAACATGAACGGGAGAATAAAAGGATTCAGGAGTGCACCACTGCTCAGTTAGGCAGATAGGAAAGAGGGCTTTGGGACCAGGTTTGATTCTTGGTATTGCCAAGATTTCTGGAGTGAGCCCAGGTGCCTCTTGTAGTGCCTTGACTTCCCCATCTATATGGCACAAGCAACACACCTGTGCCTGCGTGATCTAGCACAGTGAGGGCTGTGGATCACTTACAGAGCATGACTGGATGATGGCTGCAATGGCAAAGAGCAATTAGCAAGCCACAAGGCCAAGGAGCACAGGGAGAATATGAAGAGACCTGGCCTTCTGCCGAAGTTTCAGGTATAGAAACATACCAAACTTTCCAAAGCCAATGACAGCTGGACACCACATTGAACTCTTTGACTCCACAGATGTTCAGACCCCTGGTCCAAGCAAATCCTGCATTCGGAGACCCCTGGAATTTCTGACCCACAGCTTGCTGGGGAATTCTATCATGCTCAGCCAGGTACCCAAATCCATGTTTCTGTTTCCATATACATTTTTTATGCAACTCCCTCCCCTGTCCTTCCTCTGCCTGTGGGTTTCTTGCTGCAAGTCCTTGCTAAGACACTAAGAGAGGATAGAGCTGAGAAGCACTCACAGAACCTGTTGAGCTAGCTTTCAGCCCTCTGCTGTCTCAACGACCCACCACTCTGAGCCATCCCACTGCCTCTCTCCAGATCAGCCTTCTGGCAGAACACTCACAGCAATCAGCCTCCAGTCTCAGCTGGGGAATTACACACAGTGTTCAAGCCACCCAGAACTAAATTATTCAAAATATGCCACTGTGCTGGCTTTGAAACCAAAGCCGCTCCCCAGAAAGAAGCCAGGGTAAATAGAAGCTCTATTATCAGCAGCACTGACAAGGAAGGAGATGAAGCACTGAAAGTGAGGGAGATAATTACATGATTAACGAGACAGCATGGATGGCAGGAGATGCCCTCCATTATGCCACAAGGCTTAATGCAAAGAGACATGTTTATAGACTGAGCCTTCTCCAGCTCTGCTTCTTCCTGTTTTATTATTTATGTAAGTGCATTAAGACTAATGGAAAGAAGCTGAGGCACTCTAAAAAGTAGTGGAGGTTTTTTTTGGTAGAAATAAAATTTTTAATCTTGATCCAGCACTGGGCACCTTGCATATTTTGCTGGACAGATGTCCTCAGCTGCAGCAACAGGCTGGGCAGGTTACAGCCCAGACTGGCAAGTCATGTATCTTGCATCACCAGCCCAGTTCTGGTGCTGACTATCCGCACATTTCTGAGATTGTGGACAAGATGAAGCCTACAAGAGATCACCTAGTGACTACCATGACCAAACCCACCCTAACAGTTAAAACCTTTTCTTAAATCCTTAGTAAGGAGGTTTAACACTCTTTCTAGATCTGCTTGTCAGCACTGGCCCAGACATTATTATATGTACAAATGCCCAATCTCTTGCTCTCCCTTTTGAATTCCTCTAGTTTTTAGGGCTCCACAATCTCCTGAGGCAATGAGTTCCACAGTCTAATTAAAATTAAACCTACTTTTCATCTGGATGGTATAAGGCATTAAATATCAAAAGCTGAAAAGAGCAATATCTATACTACCATGACACATGATATTCTCATTTACCACCACATAATTATGGTTTATCTCTTTTTAGTCATGTCTTATTGGAGGATCTCAAAATCTTGTATCACTATTAATCACATCTCTCAGGGCTTCTACGTCATGAAGGGACATAATGCATAAGCCATTTCATTCCGAGCTGAAATGCAATACACTCTGGGTGGGATGCTGCATTTATTTGGACTACATAACTCAACAGAAGGCATAGCATGCACAGTCAACATCACAGCTGGGAGACAGACAGGCTCTAATCACTATTGCTATGAGGAAAATAAAAAAACCCAACAAAAACCAAAAACCAAAACACAACAGTCAGAATAGCTGTTCAGCTGGGGCTGTATTTCAGGCCAAGTTCCTGCAGTCAGATCCCTGCTTAACCCCGGTTAAGTAAACGTATGCAAGCATTGCTGTAAAATTCACTGCTATCAATAATGCCACCTGTCACAGCAGGGTCTCTGCTGGTACAGGTGAGGCAGATGAGTCTCCTCATTCAAAACAGGGTTTTGGTCTGATATTATCTAGAAAAAGTAGCATAGGTGGTACCAGCGCAAAAGAATCTGCAGTAGTTGAAATGTCTATGTTCTGTATATGGACAAAAGCCCAATGAATTATTTCTATTATACGATGATGACACACTTTCTGTCCCAGCAGTAACTCTGGAGAACATTACACAGCAGCTGCCAAAGTTAGATAGTTTTGAATCAGCAGGTCAATGTAACTTTCATCCAAAAGATTTTTAAAAGCCAATAGTAATACTGATTTTCTGCAAGTCTGGGAATACTGGAGGAACATCAAGATCTGCTTTTTACCTTTCTTCCAGCTTTGCATTAGCAACCTTCCAACCACGGCTCCCAAACTCCTGTCCAAACATGGCAACAGGCACACACACCACTCCCAAAACTGCAGGGCTGTGACAAGAATTTAATGGGACAAAGCAGGTCTGTTGGCCTAATAGCAACCCACAGCAAATGAACAGATGACTGATATTGAGTAATGCGTAATGGAAGGAGAACTGGTCTAATATCAGTCAGAATAGGCTACAGAAAACAGATTATATTCAGCTGATATTATCTGGATGGGAATACAAACTTGGTGCAGATCATAGGACAGGATCGCTGGTATAACTGATTTCTGCAGGGCATGTGACATCACCAGAAAACCCTGTGTTTGAGGACTTACTGTGACACAAACTCAGGCTGTCACACATTCAACATGCTAAAGTCTGCCTATTTGACAGGTCTCAAAAATAAAACTAAGCTAGAGAGCTACCATCACATGGAGATGCCACTAATGGGGACCCATGAGAATTTGTTCTTGCCCCTACAGAATTATCATTAGTGACTTTCTCCAAAGTTTAAGATAAGTCTGCATCATGCTCACAGATGAGCTAAAGCAGCAAGTTACTGAGCATGAGCTGGGTCTTTTGGTAAAGCTGGGTGCTTGCAAACAATACATATTACAGTAAAAACAAATGGAAAGCCATATGGCCAGGAGCCAAGAACGTCAGCCAGCTTACAGGATGGGGAATGCCATCTTCAGAAGCAGCTACTCTGGGGAAAAAAAAAGCCTTGTTTGTTACACTGAGAGCTCTCACTGCCTTCAAAAAACTAAACATGACCTGCAGGTTTGTAAACGAGGTGACATTACCTCTGCGTTTGGCACTTTGTTACTGGTATAGTCTGACTGGCTCCACTGACAGGCTCAATTCATTAGCTTATGAAAGGGAAGGTTAAGCAATGACTTGATCGCTGTCCAGAAGAACCACAAAGGGAACAAAAATTTGGCAGTAGAAGATTCTCCACTGTGACAAAGGTATAATCACCTCTAGGGCCTAGAGGTCAAAGCTGGGCAGCTTTAGATTAGAATAAGTTGATTATTTTTACTAATAACAAGTGAAATGTCTCACTAACTTCACCAGAAGTTTTACAATTGAATTGCAAGTTTTCCTAGGAGATGAGATATGGCCGAGGTCAAGCAGAAGACCACTCAGAAAATCTTCTGGCCTTCATTATGAGAGACTAGATGATCCCAACAGTTCCCTTCTGACCTGACTGCAAGCTATTAGGGCTCAGAAAAACTTAAGCCAAACAGATGCATTTAAAGCCCCAACTAAAAACTGCCGTAACATACATATAACCAGAATGACCCACCTATACTGGAATTCAAACCACGCTTCTGGTTAGAACAACAACCACAGAGCAAAACTCCTACTAAACAGACTGGGAAACATATTTAACTCATACTGATTTTACAGCTGGCTTTGTTCAGTCATGGGGACTAGAAGCTACCAAAGAAACTCCTCTGCTTTCCAAGCTAAACTGGAGCAGAAGATAATGTCAGCCTTGTGAAGAAGCAGAGGTTACCGCATGATTCCCTGCAATGCCTTGTAGGTACTTGGCGTTACACTGCAACAACATAACTATCTCAAAAGTACTCCAAGCAGGCTGGTTCCAAATGGAGCCCGGAGCTGGAAGTATTATTACTCTAGCCTCTACCATTTAAACACTTGAGAACAAGTAATCCTGGCTTGCATCTTTCCAGGGTGATCACAGTGGTTACAACTGCAGTAAGGAGCCAGACTGCTGGAAGCTGTGGTGGTTCACATTGTTTCTTAGGCAATATATCCAAATCAGTCCTGGATGACACCCAGACTGCAGGTTCCCTCCATGAAGGACTGCAAGGGTAAGGTCTGCAGTGTTTGCACTTTCCCAGTGTCTGCTATGCCAAATATACTTTGGTTTAAGGGTAGAACAGTTTTGTCCAAGTGCCAAAGCTGCACAACCACAAGTGAGAGAAATTAAGCTGCATTTTTGTCTTCTTATACGCCTTATATCTTATTACCGGATACAAGGGACAAATACAATGCAAAGCACAGTGTTTCTAGAGTTCTCTTTGCCACAGTTTTCAAACAGACACAAAACATGTCTGAAGTTTTAAAGCAAATCATGACTTAAAGACTCCACAACAGGAATGCAACTAACTTCATAGGAAGAAGTGCTGTCCATGCAGGTTCCCTGCCCAAGCCTTATAGCTGGAGCAGAGCAGTTCTCCCTGCAGGTGACAAAATGCAGGGCTGGCCTCGGGCTAGCTGTGCCCTGCAAGGTGTAACATCTCTGTGGGGTCCAAACATGGTGAATAGGGAACCCCTTTTACACGTTCACCAGCCTGACAACAAACTATACCACAGCATGGTTTGAAATCCCTCTTTTAGACAGTTATCAGGGGAAAAGCTCTTTCTCACGGCATTGGCAAGTCCTCACAGAGCCTGGCCCTGCTTGAGCCATATCAGGGGCTCCTTATTGCCTCGGGAGACAGCAGCGGATACTCCCTTCACAGCCTCCCACACAACAGAGCGCTCGCCCTGTCAGTCAAACCTGCACTCACTCACAGAGCCCCTCTCCTTGCCTGCCTCTACCTCTTTTCTGCCTTCTTTACTGAACTAATCAGATTTCTCATGTGTACAGGGCTCACACACGCTTTAAAGAGCACCTGCTTCCTCTGACAACCCTGTGCACTCTTCCCAAGCTCTAATATTCCCCTTTTACTTGAACAGACTGGCTTGAATGCAGTTTAACCATTCAAAGCTGAAGCCCCCCATGGGCACCCACAGGCAAGCAGACCTCCCACTTAGTTCTCCTGCCACACTGCAGCAGAGACCTGCTCCTTCAGTGGGATGGGGTGATGTCTGCACACTGCCAGTATCGGTGCGAGCTGTAGGGGACCATGTGCACAGCAGGCTGGGGGATCTTTGGCAGAGGCCTGTGGTCCATATTTACAGTGTCTGCATCACAAGCACAGTTTTGTGGCTGCACTGAGACTTAGAAACAACAAGCCCTGGCTACTGCAATTCACAAGCTATTTCCAGAGTAACACTTAAAACACACATTCAAGTGCAGAGATGGCTTTCCAAAACTGATACAACCCCAATGTAGATGATTAGAAGAAGGAAGCAGAGAAGGCACAGGCAACAACCATAATTAGAGAGCCAGCATAATTAAGAGAATGCATGTTATGCTCCTCAGGAATGAGGAAATCAAAACCACCTCCCAAGGAGTTACCTGAGAGTTGCAACCACTACAAACAAAGGGGAAACAAGCCAGGAGGGAGAGACAGAAAGACCAGACTGAAAAGGAAGGTTAGGAAATGGCAATACTCCTCCTACTCATGCATCATGCTGCATCTCTGGGAAGCAGGAAGAGAGTGGGGGGAAAAAAAATAATCTTCTCACCTGCAGGGTAACTAGAGAGACAAATCCACCCAAAACAATCCCACCAGGCTTCTATTGGGGATTAATTAGCCCATCAAGTGGGGCCAACTTCTAGCAGAGCATCCTCACAGACCATGCTGCAGACTGCTGTGCTTCGGATGGTCATGGAGAAGGGAGTGCAAAGACACAAAAGAAGGACTGCGGAAGGGGCAGGAGGAGAGGGCAGCCCAGACTGGCCGAGAGGAAGCCCAGATGAATGGAGAAAGGCAAGTAGGGAGGTGAATGAGCAAGAGATGATGAATGGTAGGGAGGGCATGGAAGTTTTACACAGGGCAGAGAGCAAAGACAGACCTGAATGGGGAAGACTGAAAGGTGCCGCTTGAATGGAAAGGGAAAGAGGGGAGGAGAAATGAGGCAGAGAGCAAGCTGAGCAGCACAAAGTGAAATAGTGCAGGCAGAATAGCTTCCCACATGGACTTGACAAGGCCTTAGAGAGAGACGCAAGTAACACAGCATGAACTTTAATCCTGGACCAGAAAAGCTGCCTGGAGCAGACAGTGTTACCGTCATCTGTCCCTGTATAATCCCTCCACCATCACGCACCTTCTTTGCTCCCAGTCAACAAATTCTCATGAACCCAGAGCAACTCGAACAGCAGCTACCAAAGGCAGACGGCCCCCATCAAAGAGAATTGTAGCAAAACTGAGCCAGTGACATGGAAACAGCTGATAGGATAAAGCACCAAGATAACTAACAAGCAGCAGCCCAAGAGATGCAAGTGTAACACTACCCTAAAAGTGGGACAAGATGCAGTTCATATGTATGACATTGAAACATTGTTTATCATCAGTGTTATTTGCAGGGTTTTCTTCCACTTTTAAAGTCAGAATAATTTTTTTTCAAAACAAAACTTTTCCAAGCAAAAACTTGGAGATTTCAGTCATGCCAAGACTTTCCTGTGAATTTGCCTTAGCTTTGAACATTGATAGTTTAGAAGAAGTTCCCTCAGATTCTACGAGGCCAAAACACTGGACGTTACCATTTTCAAAATGTTTCATTAGAAAATTACCATTTATGTTTATGTTCAGAGTGCCCAGATGGTTTGGCTCAAGTCAAACTAAATATTTTGCTCAAAAAGAGGAACAAAAAGCATTTTTCCCAATCTTTTGGGGAATTGCAAACAAAACTCTACATACCACTATTCACTCACCTCTGCGCTTTTCACAGCTGGGGAAAATAAAGCATTTAGAAAGGCCACATCTTATTACTTGAACCTCAGCGGCAGAGCTGAAAACTGGATACACTCCCACCCCTTTTGGTTGTGCAGATTTAGATAGGCCAAGGTATCTGTTATCCTCCTAGGTCTATCAGTCACCCCCTACATGATCCTGTGACGAATCTAATTTTCCCAACTGCAAAGCAAAAGATACAGTGACTCAGTCTAAAAGGGATAGCATAAGGCCTTAAATCATATCCCTTTACTTCATGCTCAAAAAATCTTTTATATTTATTAGGAACAACCATTTAAAAGCTAATTCAGTGTCTGGAGCTCATGTTTTGCTTGTTCATAAATAGACTCCACTGTCACACAAGCCGAAATGAGAGGTCATAGAAACCCAGTAGAAGGTAGGACACAGCCCTCAAAAACAAACACAATGGAAAGGAAAACAAATTTAAATCTAAGACTTGACCCTACTTTGCCTTTTCAACACATAGGGGCAGTCAAACATACAAACTGGCTTTTAAAATGTTGTTAGAGGAACCACGAGGGGTCCATTTGTGCCTCAACTTGAGACTCTGGTTCTGCCCCTTTCTTTTTTGATGTTTCTTGCACCAAGTAAATATAACAGTATCAATGCAGTTAATTTCAGGCAAAAAATGTGAGCATCCTGGAGTCAGAGCACAAGCAGCAACTCATCCAAGAAAAGACATGAGGATTCCTTCCCCCCCCCGCTAAAGAAATAGCAAAGGAGTTCCTGAGAAAATCAATGCTGGATCATCAATCCCTCTCAGAGAGGTCCAAAAATATAGGACAGAAGCTTGGGATCTGGCCATTAGCAATCAGGTCTCTATCACAGAGTGCATTTTGAAATGACAATTTGTGCTCTCTATGATTCACAGTGGTACCACTGCCGTTGGCTCAGTAGACAGAGTTCCACTTTACGAACTGGGAACAAAAGGCAGAAAGGCGAAGTAATTCACCCAAGAATGCAAGAGGCTTTAAAATACTACTATGGTTGAGATGAGCTGCCTGCGCTCCAGCCACCTCCATGAAGCACTCCTACGTTGCCACCTAATAACTGACTAGTAAAAATTGGAAATTGCCAAATACTAGAGGGGAGATTTTTAAGGAGGGGTTAAGAGTAAAGGTCAAAGCACTCCCAGGAAGTACACTAAGCTTGGTGATATCCACAAGCAAAAAGGAAAGATGTTAAAATGCGAGAGTCTCTCCTGGAAGCAGCAGGCAGATGAAGGGGTAGATGTGCGTTTGCGCAGGCATTTGCACACACACAGCAGTGGCAGAGGGACTGTAAGGGTCTCCAGAAAGGCTGCTCTGCCAAAGCTGACAAGCTTGAACATTGTAACTTGACAGGCCAGTTGAGCCTATGAAGAACCTTTACTGGAAATAGACGAGTGACTTGCTTTTCCATCTGCCAGCCTGGGCACGGGCAGCTCATGTTACATATGGCACTGGGGGAAGGGAAAGAGAATATGAATAATTCTCAATTCAGTGAAAGGAGCGTGAGCTGTGCAGCTGCTGCAGTGTGAGCAAGCCCTAACAGCACTAGCTATTGCTTTGGGTCAAGAGATCATACCATTCCAGCCTGCTTCCTCACTTGGGCTTCATCCCAGCTGCTTTCCTCTCCCTTTAGTGCCTGCCTGCAGGAACAGCTAGCTCTCTGGAAGAAATCCAAATAGAAGGAAGAGAGGTTACATGTGCCCGAGGGAAGTGACAACACAAGGCAGGTCACTGCTTAGTCTAAAAGCATTCAAGCAGGGTCAACACCTACTAAAAATAAATACATAAATACACACACACAGACTATACAGGAGAAGGATTTACTCAGATGGGACAGCCAGGAGCTCAGGCATGCTTGGGGTTCCTTGAATCTGCATCTCTGGGAAACTGGCAGCTATCACAACTGAATCAGGCAGAGTTGTGCTGCCAGTGGCTGGGAGCTGACAAGTCATCCTCCTTCCAGGAAGGGCTGCCATAGCACCAGCGCTGTTAGGGACCAAAACTGTCACCCCATTCCACACCCAGCCTGGGAACTCTAGTTCTTTTCTGCTCCCCAAATCTAAGTGTCCCATATCAGATGGCCAAGGCAAAGCCACTACCACAGGCTAGTCAATCTTCTTATGCAAATGAACTCAGGGTAATTGGGACAGTTACAATGAGTCCCTGACAATGTTTGCCTTTGTGCACACCACTGGTAAATATAGACTGAGCTGCTTTCTAAGGATGGGGGGTGAGGGGAGAGTCGCACTGAGGCACAGCATCTCAGCTTCTCAGAGGGATGATAAGGAAGTAAGCACTGTTTAAACGCAAGGATGCTCTCAGAAGTGTGGAGCTGATGGGCAAGGAAGGAGGCAGATGCTGCAAATAAGTCACTGGATGGAAGTCTCAAAAATATTCAGGGAAGCACAGCCACTGTGGCAGGTCCATGGAGCTGTCCCCCCCACATTACAACCTTCATTCCACAGACAGAAAACTTCCACAGTATTCATCCAGCTAAGGATCTTGGCCCACACACAGGATTCAGACAACCAAGAGGAACTCCCACCAGAGCCAAGACTGGACATAGCACAAACACCCCACCCAGAGCAATTGCTGACAGTCTCCAGGCTGCAAACACACAGTGACTGGCTCTGGCACAGTCACTCCTGCACTAACGGCTTTGCTTCTTGGTTACCTCAGCATGCTTCAGCCCCATGAATCTCATATATATGCTCTACTTTTGTTGTAGCCCTCCAGGGCCCATACAGCAGTCATGGAAGAAACCTAAACAAAAAGCAATCGCCCCCTGAAATCCTGTCATGCAAACAAGACTCTTCCCACCCATTGCCACAAGGACTGAATGGAGAGGGACTGAACACCCCCCGCCCACCCCTGCCTGGTGGTCTTTTTGTCTCGTGACCTTCCCCACACAAACACAACCCCACAACAATCAGGCTGGCAACATAATGCGCCAGCGCCGGCTTTCCCAGCCCTTCAAGGCAAGCTGGGGAGGGAAGCCGGGGGGAGCTGGGGAGAGCTGAAAGGTGCTGGGGATGAAGAACAGATAGGATGGGCAAGGAAATACCAAGCAGTGTTTTAATTTCTACTTATACAGCCCCATGAGCCAGGATAAAAACTGTTTTAAAGAAACAAAAAAAAATTTACCTCAAATGGCTTAAAGGGACATGGGAATACCAGCTAGTGGGATTTTCATACCAAAAAAAAAAACCAAACCAAAAAAAAAACCCAAAAAAACCAACAATGCTTCTAAACTCTGTGAAGATCTTTTAATACTTACTCCAAGAAGCCCACAAAATTGAGCCCTTTGGTGTGAATTCTTGGTTTTACTTGGCTATCTTTAAGATTTAAAGTCTGAGATGGATTAGATATAAAGGTTTTCCTTTAGACTGGGAGAAGACTTTTTTGCAACAGTTGTAGTTGTAGACAGCATCAACACACATGGAAACCCTCCCCGGTATGACAGCTTCAAAACACAGAGTTTCTGCCAGTCTGTCCTAACTATGGAAAAAGAGAGTCATCACCTGTGCTACTGACAGCAAGGAGTAAATGTGCCTCCAGGCCCCAGATTGTCCTTCCAAGGTAACAAATACCCTTTGGTTACTGCAGGACACATATTTGGGAAAGAGCATCAAGAGCCTCCAAGGACTTGTTAGGAACAGATCAGCAGACCAACAAGGTAAGGGGAAAACCTTCTGAATCTCCTGAAATGCCGAGGGATTCTCCCCTGCTCCCCCGTGCACATACAGGAAAAAATACAGACTCCACAGGAAAACAAACCAAATAAAGCAAAAAGAAATATCATCTCTCAGGGCCTGGATTCAGTGAGTTTAGCAGGGCCTTCAGCTACACTTCAGGACACTGGAAATACATACTAAGTACCTTTACAAGGAAAGGAAGCTGTGCTTTCGCCAAAAGCTAAGATCTGTGTCCCATGAAATCCTGGCAGCTGAGGCTGTAACAGAAAGCAAAGCTACAGGAAAGCACTTGTGTGATTTACAGACACATTAGCCACCTAGGGAGCATGATACAGTATGAAATGACATCTCAGCTCCTACTGCCAGCAACCCCCACAATGCTGTTATCGTTATCCACATACTTGATTAAAGCACTGCAATCACACAGTGGAAACCACCTGATGAGCTAGGTATGAAACCACCTCCATGGGATGATGCAGCTGATATAAAGAGGCAGAAAGTCTTGACAAAGGCTGTGTGCAGCAGCTGGGTGCAGGAGGCCTCTCCTGAACCCAGCATGCAGTGCACAGGGCCACATCTGGCCAGCTGGCCGCAGTGAGGGGGCATGGAGCTGCAACTGACTCTTGCCTATGTCCTGACATGAACTGGAGTAACTGGAAGAGCAGCAGCACTGAGCCCACACACAACTGGCAAACTTCCCACAGCAAGGATACTGTCTCCTGTCAATCCACTCCAGCCTTAATCCTCTGTGGAAAGATCCCATCAGCACCGTGCTAAGAGGCAATCTTTCAAGCCAGATGCTAACAATTAATGATAGTGAAGATGAGGAAGAAGGGACAGATGGAGAACAGATATAACCAGGCTCTGCTCAGCATACTGAGTGACTTGGAGGAGCTGGACAGGAGATACACTGAGAGATTTTCAGCCTTGCTCAGCCCTGCAGTAAAGTACTACACATAAGCATGCATGGGACAGCAAAGCTATTGCACTCCCAGGGACAGATGTAAGCCAGTGAGTCAGTCTTGCTGCTTGTTCTTCACAAAAAAGGAAGTAGCTGTGGCCCAGCTGTGAAGCTGCTTTGGGCTCTGTAGTATTTCTGTCCTGTGTAGGACAGCCACAAACCTGCTGCTGGTTTGAGGATTTGCACCCTGAATCTGGATATTTCCCCAGCATGGAGGGGAAACTAGAGTTTTGACTCAGCTCATTCCATGGACAAAGATTTCGGCAGAATCCCTCTTCAGAAATGAGATTACCCAGGCAATAGCAGGATCTTCAGCACAGTTACCATGTAAGCTAGCAAAATAACTATGTTAACTGGAAGCTAGCCATCAGCCTCTTCACCTACCAAGGGAGGGAACATGGCTAGAAAGTAAGCCAGTCCAACTCCCATGGCCATCACACTCTTCTCTTAGCATTTCTATGCTAGAAAACCTCACTGCATAGATAAATGTTTGTTGTAGCAAGTAGGGAAGTACAAACAGACTGGGTTGCTTAGCTGAGAGTAATTCCTGTCCTATTGCATAAAATAATTAATTTTACTTTACATTAGTCTTTATTATGGCAATGAAAATTATATGGCCATTTTAATTGACCAGTGTTGCTTGCTCCAGTTCTCACCTCTACAGAGTTTGGAGGCGGCTAACGTAAAAATTATTTCAGAAACTGCCAGCTGGTGCCACCAGAAGAAGCAGGTTCTGGTGAACAGCTTCTCCATTCACTCTCCTCTTCCCAGGCCTTGTGGACCTGGTCTCAGACAAGCTGGAGTGAGAATCCTTCCTACAGCAAGGAAATGGGACAGTCTAGATAACTTTGATCTGTGGTGGGGAGCTGATGGGGAAGGGGGGAAATTTCTTGAGGTCTTTTTCAGACCTACACATCTTACCATTCCTTCACCCTTGAGCCACATGAGCTGTCTGCTGTGTACAGAGCTGTGTGCTGCAGCCAGCCGAGCCCAAGCAAAGCAGGCCAGAGCTCTCTGACAAGGAGCTGGTGGTTAGAGTGACCTGGCCGAGGCATCCACAGTGCAGTGCTGCCTTCTGCAGCCCCAAAGAGTGATCAGACTCCCAAGAACCCTGGCCACTGACTATTTGAGAGACCAAGCCTCCAGAAGAAAAGCAGCTGGGTTTTGCCTGCATACTTGCCTGATGTCCTTCAAACAATCACAGCAGCTTTTTTACAAGTTGAAAGATGGGCTTATGCCAACCTGTAGCAGACTGCAAATCCCTGCAATCACAACTAGCTAGCTTCAGAGGCAAGACATCATAACCAAGCACCCCTACTTGCCTCTAGGAGATTTTTTTTCAAACACCACAGTGTGGCGAAGAAGTGCCATGAAGGTGCCACTCACACCCCCAGCTACCTCACACTGGTACTAGAATCCTGGTTCTATTCCTGCTGCTCACCCAGCAAATCCGGTTCTTTCCATCACCTTCTCAGAAACATACCAAACCATGGTCATTTCCTCAGGCTGCAAAATGGAGACACTGTTCAGACTAACCCTGGTATACATTCCTATGAGAACAGATCAGTCAGAGATGCATGCAGTACCCACAGAGCTGTACATTATTACAGTAATGATAGTCTTTCCACGGCCAAACTCTGCTGCATTGAAATCACCAGCATTTAGAGAGGCTGTGGCCAAGGAATACGCTAGCAAAGAATTTTTTCTCTGACATGAAAGATGCTGGCTGTTACCAAGGCTTGGATCCAGCACTTCACCTTAGAAAAAATTAAAATAAACCATAGAAGCCTTAGGGAAAAAGATCACTTGAGCCTGGATATTCCTTTCTCCTTGGCACAACTTTATGGTGTGTATCACAACATTCTCCCTGTATATTTGTTACTGCCCTTTCAGCCCAGGCTTGCATAAGTGATGAAGAGCTGAAGTATTTGTCTTGCAGTGATAAAGGAAAAAGCAAGAAGTGCCAATGTTTTCAGAATGCAGCCTCTCAATATCTGAGGGATCATCACAACCTCATGTGCTCGAAAAATGAAATTTATCACACGAATGCTCTACCATGGAAGGGGTGCACATTATGTGAGCTTTAATAAAACCCTCAGCAAAAGAAACTGAATATTTCTATGTCTGCATGCTTAAAGAAACACTGTAAAATTAAAATCAGGGGAAGTCCTTACCCTTCTGAAATCAGTAATGAAATTAGCATGGGGCCCAAAGGAAGCAAATGAGGCCCCTTCATAGGGGCCAGGATTTCATCTTGTGTTTAAAACCCCACAGTGGCAGATCTGTACTTATTTTAATGACCCACCAAATCCTTTTAGTCCTCTACATCCCTCCATGAAAGCCTAATAATGAAAAATTATCTACTAAAACTTGGCTTTTTCTGAAAAATACTATCTGAACAGATCTCCAAAGACAGATATTTCTGTGGACACAGTGATTTTGGACTGCAATGCTTTGTTTTCAGATATCACTGCATTTCACATTTTCACAGCTTCCTTGGAATAACATTTGATACAGAAAAAGTGTAAGTGATACTCACAGACAAAAGAATAGCCAACCCTCTGAAACCACAGGGCCTCTCCATTTGTATTGCTTTTGTAACAAATATAGCCTGAGCCACAGAATTCCAAGTAAGAGATCCTCAGGCGACTTAAAAATTCAAGCAAACCATTGCCATGCAACATTAAATGCATTCATTTTTATAAGCATCAAATTCCACCTATTAATGGATCAGTCATACTCTGCAGCTACCAATTTACATATCCAGCCTACAAGCTGCTGAGTGGCCAGTGGACACAAAATACATGAATACATTAAATTGGAAAAAGGAAACTAACATCCATCGTAATTCAACCTAATGATTGCATTTTCTTTACAAGCAGCAGCACAGACCATGCCTGACAACAACACGCCCCGTAAAGGCACTCCAGATGCAATGAAGTACTGAACTCTCTAGTCAGAGACTGTAACTGTGATGCACACAGTGTTCACAAATGAATCGCATTCAAACCCCGTGCAAAGAGGGAATTCCTTGGAATTGCATTTTCACCAAGTCACTAAAACCCACGCTATTGTACATGGACTAAATTCAAAGGCCTGATCGTCACTATGGAAGACAGTTTATCTGAACATACATTAAAACCCTGGAACAATTTCTCAGCCCTTTTGCCAAGCCAGGCAGCATTACCAGCTTTAATGTAACAGCACTTTTGATCTTGTAACAGCTAGAGTGGTGCTGGTACATTTATTATTCCTCCTGGAACAGAGCCGTGTGCTGATATCACACCTACAATTCACTCTTTTTGTGCACAGCTATCTAGAAACAGACATAAGAGAGAGCTTCTCAGCAGCATGTACCCCTTCTATCGTCTCAGGGAAGTGAATGACCCTCCCCAGTGCCCAACCCAGGACCAATTACAGCTGTGGCAAAGAGAATGGCTTCTATTTTAAGCTTGTTGAAGAGGTAACTGGGTGCTGCTGGCAGAAGGATGGACATGAGGTAGTCTCCTGTAAACTGGTTCTCCTTTTTCTCAACTGGGCACCACGCAGGCTGACAGCAGCTTGAGGAATGAGGGGCAATCCCATGATCAAATGGATTCTGCTCCTTTTTTAGGTCCGTAGCAGCCTGTCCCCCACTGT
This sequence comes from Haliaeetus leucocephalus, assembly GCF_000737465.1. Lineage (NCBI taxonomy): Eukaryota > Metazoa > Chordata > Aves > Accipitriformes > Accipitridae > Haliaeetus > Haliaeetus leucocephalus. The sequence goes on from NW_010973082.1 coordinate 3,983,834, forward strand.
AACAGGATATGATCACTGATCTCCTTATTCCCTGTTCCTACCTGCGAAACTAAATGAAGTGATACTGGAGAATGAGCTTTGAAGTCCTTGAAGAGGAAGGGCTATTGCAGTGCTGAATAAGGCAAATTCCCTACAGCCCACAGCCACTGCAGCGATACAAGCAAAAACCCTAAGGTACAGAAGAATCAGGCCCTGAAGGAAACTAAAAAGCTCAGAGAAAAGATGAAAGATACTGAACATGGAAAGTTAATACTGCTTTGAACATTTACTGAGCAGAAATCCTTCCCAAAAGTGACAGAACTGCAGTTAGCAATCAGGGACTCTTGGTCTGGCATCCAGGCTGTTAGGTGAGACCCACACCTCCCAAGAGGTTTGATTGCAGGGCTTACTCAGACCCATCTCACAGGCATCAGCTACAGCAATTTTTCAGAACATAATGGCAGGAGCTGTTAGTTGAGCAGTGGGGAAGAAGCAAACACTACTTGTTTATTCACAGGTCTTGCTACTCTAACTTGTTGCTTGCATCAGATGTCACAGTGATAAGTACCGGTTCAAGAAAAAAACAGGAACCATAGTGAAACCACCCCCCTGCAGCTAATCCAATTAAGACACAGGATAAAGTTGTAGAGGTTAATCAGATCTGAGCCACTGGGTCTCTCTCTGCTGCTGCTTAGTGACATATCTGGTGAGCAACACCAGTGAGACGAAGGCCAGGCAGAAACACCAATGATCTAGCTAGCCCCAGGAGACAAGTGCTGCTCCCCTGCTGCATCAGGCAGAAAAGAGAGGAGCATACTGCAGGGCAGTACTGCGGGTATTCTGCTGGACTCAGAGCTTGGCTGTCCCATTAAGCCTTATCAGGTGCCAGGATGCCATTACCCATTGCCTGTGTTAGACAGTCCTTAGAGCAAAGACCAAGGCTACGTCTGCAGGGTGCTGCCAGGTTAGTAACCAAGATGGAAATTTACTCAGCAAGGAAAAATTCTGCCCATACAATTACAGGGAGCTTATCTTACCTTGTGTTTCATTAGCTGCAATTCTGTGCTTACCAAGGCTGCAGCAGGGCAGGTGAGGGCTGTCCCAGCTCAAGGGGCCACCAGCACAGAGACCCCTCGGACTGTCACGATTAGCCCCTTCAGCATTGGGAGCCAGAAGAAAGCTGAGCCGGGGTTTGCACTGAAGCAGTTCCACCAGTGCTGGGGGGACAGGGTTCAGCACTGACTAGGGAACACTGCTCCTGTCACACCCAAGTCATCCAGCCTACCGCCTACCCTGAAGTGCTGACCTAAAGCTACCTTGCAAAACCGGGCATGCTACTTTCCCCAACTCAAGCCTTCCTGTACCGCCAGATCTGTTCTGCCTCTCTCCCTCCTCCTCCCTTTAGAGCAAAAAGAAGCCAGAGGTCTCAGCCCTTACTGCTTAGACAAGTGTCTGCACTTTGGTGGTAATGACTTGCTATCCCCATCATCACACCCCTGGGTACAGGACAGTCAGCACAGAAGGATGGACCTGCCCTGGAAGGTGACTTCCCCTTTGACCCATCAGACTGGGCTTGGGCACAGAACAGCACATACAGTGTGGAGAGTGTCGTGGTTTAACCCCAGCCAGCAACTAAGCACCACGCAGCTGCTCCCTCACTCCCCCCCCATCCAGTGGGATGGGGGAGAAAATCGGGAAAAGAAGTAAAACTCGTGGGTTGAGCTAAGAATGGTTTAATAGAACAGAAAAGAAGAAACTAATAATGATAATGATAACACTAATAAAATCACAACAGTAGTAATAAAAGGATTGAAATGTACAAATGATGCGCAGGGCAATTGCTCACCACCCGCCGACCGACACCCAGCCAGTCCCCAAGCGGTGATTCCCTGCCCCCCCCTTCCCAGTTCCTAAACTAGATGGGACGTCCCATGGTATGGAATACACTGTTGGCCAGTTTGGTTCAGGTGCCCTGGCTGGGCATGAAAAGCTGAAAAATCCTTGACTATAGTCTAAACACTACTGAGCAACAACTGAAAACATCAGTGTTATCAACATTCTTCACATACTGAACTCAAAACATAGCACTGTACCAGCTACTAGGAAGACAGTTAACTCTATCCCAGCTGAAACCAGGACAAGAGGAAGAAACTTTTTCTATACCCATTTCTTCTGGGCAGGGAGAACACTTGGACCAGAAATTAATCTTCTCTTCTGGATAATACATGTCAGCCTTTCAAGAGGACAGATGGAGCAGTGACTCCAGTGGGATGACAGAACTGTTGTGACAGCAAGAAGATGATGCAAGGTGTGTAAGCACCATTCTTCTAGTGATGCCCATCTCTTTGGTTGTCAGAAATACTGTTTCAGGGAAATAATTCCTAATCCAGTGACTATCGTTCCCCCTCCTGGAGGAGAACTGCGTCTCTTGATATCACTCTACCACATTTGACTTTCCTAGACTCCTCTGTTAAATTGTTCCTCCTTCTCAGTAAATTCTTTAATACAAGGACAGTGATTGCCACTGTTTTTCAGTTTCTCAAAGGAACTAAGATCCATAGCCCCAAAAATCAGAACTTTTGCCCTTCCTGTAGGAAGTTTTATCCTTCCTTTAAAGACAAAGAGTTTTACAGCAATCAGCCATGAAACTTGTCAGGAGAAAAACCACATTTTATAGTCTGGACTTGAAACACAGAACGTTTCAGATTAAAAATAGCTCCCTTTTTCACTGTCTGCCAGACCTGGGAAGGAGGTGAAAATCCACAGGGACTTGATTTGATGCGTGAAAAAGTAGAATTCTATAGCAGTGAGTACACACACACACACGTATTTTAGGTCAAATAATAGCTCTGCAATAATACTTAGCTTAGCAGAGAAAACCAAAGCTTGAGATAGACCCATGCTAGTTGGTACTCTGGTGCTGAGTACCATGACAATTCAAGCATATCCATCAGAAAGAGAGGGGGGGAAACTTTAAAATAAATAAATAATTTTTTAAAAAATCTCATCACATCACAGTTTTCCTACCTTTAAGATAGTGTCTCTTTCAAATTCCAAATACTGCTCCTGTATCAGGAATCATGACAAATATCTTGCCAAGGTATGAGATGCTCTATCTGCATGACCCAGGTCACGCGGACCTGGCCAGCACACAACCTTCCCCCCACAGCAGGTAGCTCCAGATCAGGCTCCCTCATTCCACAGCCACGTAGCGGGGCAGCAAAGGGACCTGGTACAATATTCAACCTTCCTCCCCTCCCTTCTCAACAGGGGCAGAGAAGAGGCCATGCACTGTCTGCTTTCTGAGGAACCATAGCTCAAGCCTGCGCAGCTCAAACATAGCAAACAACTGCACAGCTTACTCCAGAGCATCCTATGTTCTGCAAAAGGGCCAGCCCTGCTCTTTGGGGTGATGAGTTACCGATCAGAAAAGAACAGCAAAGCGGCATCATGTGGCTCTACACAAAGCTCTTGCCACCAGCTAAATTGATAGACCCTAGCAAAGGAGAACAGGAATCAGCAGGCACAGCTTTGACTCTAACAATACAGGCAGTTAAACATGCAGTATTAAGGGCTACTGAGTAATGCAGGAGTGATGGGACAGAAGCAGGGTTACCTCAGTAATCTGATTAAGCAGGAAGAACAGTCAGTCACTCCCTTCGTCCAAATCGGTGTAGGATGACAGAGGCTGGGCCATCTATAAGATGTTGGTAAGTGTTTTGTCATTGGCAAGGAACACAGTACCGGGGCACTCAGAAACATCCCTTCTCTGATGTCACCATCACAACTGGCACACACAGAGCATCCTCATCACGGGAGGCAGGTCCTGAGCAGGGCTGACTGTTTGCCTGCTAACATCAGAAAAATACCTTGGTGTTCCCTCCGGGAAAGAGCTCATTCAGCTATACCTCAGGAGGAACGCTGAGCAGAGAATGACCTCAGAAAGACTACGGCACTCACACTGCAGAGAGCATGTTTCCTTGAATGAACTGCTTCGGCTCAGGTTGGGTGTGTGTAATTCAGGCTGTTAGACACTACAAGAAAACATCTAATGCAGCTTTGTGTCAAACCTCCACCCACACATCAGCTACATAATTAATAAGGATGAAAGAGAACATTATCCCAAGCTGGTATTCAGACCCTCAATGATCAGTAGAGCCTGTTATATTCTGTTTGGCCTTAGAAGTCAGCAAAAGGAACATACTTCACACATCGTACTACATGCTTGGTCATTAAATACAGGCTTATAAGCCCATAAAGTCACTGTTGCTTGCAAGTATGGAGTAATTTTTTGCATGAACTAGTTTGTTTTGCAGTGGGCCCAAAAGTTAATTAGTTTTTACAGTTTTATTACTCCACATGGTCAAATAACAGCCTGGAGCTTTCAGTCAGCTGGAACCACATAAGGTCCAGAAAATTCTCACTGTGCTTTTCAGGACTGTTTACTAGGGCCATAAATCAGCAGCTGGCAAATGACTTTCTGCCCCAGCTCTTCTCGGCCACCAGTACCAATCCTAAAAGATCCCATAAATCAATGCAGCAACAGCAGCTCTCAGCTCATGGGCCACAGAGGGAATAAGGCTGGAAGATACTGTTTCAGACATATATGACAATTCTTTGGGAGACATTTTGGCTATCACCACCCTGGGAGAAGTCACCCAATGCACCCATCTTGTTGAAGGGAAATGTGCAGTATTTATATCCCAGCCAGCTTCAGCTCTCACATATAACTATGAAGCTATGCTGCTGCCCTACCACAAAAGCTGTTTCCTGTCGCACCTGACAGGTAGATAAACCGGCCATACACCCATTCGTAAAAAGACATGGGTTTGGCCTCTCCAAATGCTGTAGAAGGCAATGAATGCAGGCAGGAGGCACCCATCAGGTGAAGAGCACACAAGCAAGCCAGCACACTACAGCCTCTGGGATACAGACTGACTGAAAAGCATTGCAACAGCAAAAACCTCTGGTGGGGGTGCCCAACACTGGAGAATCCTCTAAAAAAGCCAACATACACTCTAGTTCATAGAGCTCTAGAGGAGACAACAGCAGAATATTTAACATGCTGAAGGCACAAGAGCCATCCTGCACATATACGCATATGCACAAGACATCCCCAAACAGTTCCCAGGGCTGGCAAGTCCAAGTGTGATAAAGCAAACATGCAGCTCAATAAAGATTCTTCAGACATTTAATTTAGGTCGGAAGTAAGTTATTCCTCCAGCCATGGTCTCCAGGCACAGCTCAGTGACCAAAGATAGCAGCAGCAGGACCATCTCCCATGCTCTTCACAGCAGTCACCCCCAAAGGGGCTGCCTAAATGCACAAATCAATGCAAAATAAACATTTCTCCAAAACCCAAACACTACTGTCAGCAGACACATGAAGGAAAAATGTTTGTGCCTTCCCCGTTGACAGGGAGGAGAACAACCCAGAGACATAAATCCAGTGATAACAACACCGTGCAAAAGTAACTCCTCTATGAGCAACCACGAGGGAGTAGCTGAGGCAAGAGGCAGCAGTTCAAATGGAAGAAGGAACCACATTAAACACTTTCATTTTCCTCCCCAGTGCAAACAACAAGGCTAAAAAGCAACATCCTTCCATGGAGGCCACTGCCTGCAGTGAGGAAAGATGCTCAAGGCCCACCTCCCTTTCTCAGTGGGAGGGTAAGTAAACGTGGAAGAGGAGTGGCAGGAAGCCAGCAGAGGGAAACAAGCATCTGGCTCTCTTTCAGAGCCAAGGGGCAGAACTAAAAACCCACTTTGCTCTCCAAATCCCTTAGGGCACACACCATTCTGGTACCAGCCCCAGCAAAACATACAGTTGATGTTACACATATAAAGGGTCCAGGACAATCGTCACACTTGTGCTTCAAGCGCTTTGCTAGACCAAGTCGGAGCACACAGGATCAAGTCCTCCACCAGTTTTTGTAAAACTTTCCATTTTTCACCTTTTATAATATTGATCCTTTCGCTGCCGAGAGGTAAGCTTGACTATGTCTTGCTGGCTGTAGGCTGTCATCAACAAGCACTTCCACTACAATCGTACATCACAAACAAGTATGCTACACAAAGCAGGGTTTCCATCATTACCAGTACCTAATCATGAAGGATCACAGAGGCAAAGAGATGCTTCCTCAGGGAACACTGCCCTGAAGTAGTACATGAGACCAGAGGTTTGATGATAGTCACAAACAGCTTTGCCTTCAGCAGCCTCATTTATTTTTTCCTCATGCAACCCAGGAAACACCAGAGTATATGCTACTTACAGAGTATGTCAAGTATCAAAGAACATGAAGAACAGTTCCTAGGGGTAAGATTGATCTTGCTTGTTTAACATTAGTTTCACACATCGTTACTCTTCTCACTAGCAACACAGGGTCACTGCAGACAGCTGTTCCTAAGCAACAGGAACATATACTAAGAATACATACATTCACTGTGTCTTGCTAGTGCTGGGGTTTTAAAGTTGAAGGAATTCAAGGTCCAAATGAGACTTGGTGTAATCACAAACGTTCAGGACTTTCACTACACATTTCACCAAAACACATTGTCTCTGGTGATAGAATACCCCCGGCATCATCATGAGCAGCTGAATCAGGGGGGATGTCGCCACTCAGGAGACTAGGAGAGGAGAGGGAAAGAAGTGACTGTTCAAAGTGCTACAGCCTGAACAGGCAAACAGTGCAAGGTTTGAATCACATAAAAATCCAGCGCATTCAGAGATCAGCTTTCCTCAGCAGCCTGTACATACAACGGTGCAGGAAAACAGGTCATCAACTGAACCCCATCAACTTTGTCTCGTGGGGTGTTGGTACCAAGCTGCTTTCAGACCAACACATTGTACAATGCCTAGTGAGGAGACAGAAAGAGATCACAGCTTCCTTGGCTGCTGTCAAACTCAAACACGCCCACTGCTGCATTTAATTTGCAAACGTGCCCCAGTACATTTGCACTGACTGCAAATACCGTAAGGCAATGGGAACATCATACTTCCTACCGCAGAAGAGAAACACTTGCTTTCCAGGTCTGGTAGAGAGTAACTTTAAAAGCCCTGTAAATGTTACAGGCATAAGTCATGATGGTGTAGAAAAGCACCTCCAAACCGTTTCCACTCGCTAAGCAGCTGGTTTATTCCTTTGGAGACAGGATGATCTCTTCCCCTTCTCTGTCATAACAGAGCACACAGCCACAGAGCACAATGCACCAGCTGATTTGCAGAACAGCATCAATCCACTCTGTTTACGGCCTTTTTCCCCCCTTTCTTTTTAAACATGTAGGCTTAAATGTTTTTATTGCTTCAGTGATTTTCTATGTGCAAGACAGGATTTGAGAACAATGCATTAGCAAGGATCTATGTGCCTAAAAACCATCCTGGTCATTCAGCTGAAATGGCAGAGCGTACGCTACCAAAGCCTCCCACTGCAGCTGGGATCAGGAGGCAGCAGAGAGATACAACCCTCTCAATGCAGCTTGCCATCCCTCTTGGACACTGCACTCTAATGTGCAGGTTTCCAGGCAGATCAGACATGGAAGGTACACAAATGTGTAATGAGTAGGAAGCCTCCTGAGGCTTTTACAAATCTAGAGACATCAAGCTGCCAATAACTCACGAGCTGTGTAAGACTGACTCAGCCTCCATGTGCTTTTCGGTGTGTGTTATGACTCCTTGAAACATTTCAGGAGATGCCTACTTCTACCAGCACAAGCTTAATATTGCTGTGTTTGCTACACTGCTGATATCTAGTTCATATGGATGGCTTCTACTCCCAACTTTCTGCACTAGGCAAAGCCAACAGTCTGTGCACAGGCCAGTGGGATTGGACAGAGGAATAACCAAATAGCCGGGGAAAGGGGAAATGGGATAGCGGACCACAAACCATTCATGCTGCAGGGAAGGTGTAAATACAGACAATCCCAGAGACCCGCATCCAGCTTAAGGGCTGGCTGATGTTCAGTGTACAGAGGTATTAGAAGATTAAGGAAGAACTTGGGGAATTTCTGCTGTTCATCCTGCAAGAGGCGGGAAGATCATTAATGACCTCCATGTAGCTTTTTCATGCTGAGCCATCACTCCAGGGTATCGTGGCTAAAAGCCAAATCTGGGTATAAGCCTTGAAGTGCTGGGAGATTGCCATCCGCTGTAACAACACTGGGGACAGACACAGGCTAATCCAGGCATGGTAAAAGACAAGACATTACCCTGCGGAGGGAATAGTCTCTCAGACATCTATTTGCTGCTCAATGCCTCAGTTTCCCTCCTTGACTGAAGGAAGGATAAATTCCCCTCCCCTCTTTCCCAGGGGCTGCTGTATTCAAAAGAGCCTCTGGCAGAAGGCAACGAGGGCTTGATAATCCAGGCAGCAACAGCAAACCAATCTCCTTCAGCAAAACCAGATCCTCTCTTACCAGCCCATTCTTCCCTTCAAGTCTGTCCACAGGGCAATGAATTTGAAGGGACTCTTTTTTTTTTTCCCAACTCCATAACCCAAAGTGGAGGAGTCAAAGGGTTAATGCTGCATGACAAAGGTCAGCCCAGTTTGGGGGGGGAGGAGAAAGGGAAGCATTGTGGCCACAGACAGCAGCTCCCTGCGACCAAAACGCCACTTGAGAAATGTAAAGTGATGGCGCTGCTCAGAAAAAAAGGCCTGAGAGCCCTGCCTAAATCCCAGGGCTTTATCGCTCACAAAAGCCCAGCCCCTTGAGTGATTAATCGTGTGCTCCATGGCTGGGCGCCTCAAAGAGCAGCAGATGACACATGCCCAGCTGCTATCGCCGCCCCTCCTCAAGGTAGCGGGGCAGAGGCAGGTGCACTCCCAGTGCCCTCTGCTCGAGACTAATCTATTCTCCCTCCTTGTCCTCTGCCTTTCATCTACTCCAGCAGCCCACGCTGACAACTGTAAATGAGATTAGACTTCGAGGCGTGGGGCAGATGCAGAACCCCCTCTGTGCATTGCCAAGAGACCCTTGTAGCTTTTAAAGTGTCTTTCCCCTTTACAATGCACAGCTTGGTGGAGGGGGAGAAGGGGGGCAAATTTTTTGTCAGGCTCACAGAAGCATCTAATATAGCAGACAAGGCAGACCCTGGTTTTAGGGCCTGGTTGCTAATCTGTCATCACCATGGACAGTCTTCCCATCAGTAGCTCTAATTCTCCAGTTCACGTTAGGAGATGAAGTACAAGTCTATGACTATTTCCTAATTCCAGTTCCTATAAACTCTTTGCAGCACCACTCCACTTAAATGCGGACATATGTCCTGACGAAAACTACTCTAAAAAGGCAGTGACAGTCCAAAATTTAGGCAAGGGCTTAAAGGTTGCATACAACCCTGTGTTCAACCCCCCTGTCTGTACTGCTGTTCTCACTGCCATCATTCCCTGTTCCTCATCTTGCAGTTTCTGTTCCTCCTGCTCCCAGTGACCCACAACACCCAGCGGTAAGACACAAGCAATTTGTCAGAGAAAGTGGTAAAATCTCCAGGCATAAACCACTGCCCAGAGCTCAGAGACACCTGCCTGGTGAGGTCTTCCAGCCACAGTCGGCAGGGGTTAGCCAGCAACAATAGTCAGGGAAACTTTTCAAAGTGAAGTGGGATGTTTAGCTCAACAGTGCCCCAGTAAACAAACTGGAATTTCTTTTACACTGTGGGAAATAGCTCGTCCTGCCTGTGTTAAAGGCTATCCAGAGAAAAGGGACACAGTTAACATAAAAGATCACTGAGTACAAAATAATTCCCTTTCTCGGTTACCGCCAACCATGATAATAGCTGGCCTGATTTTATGGATTGCTTTGCAATTTCATTCGTGCAGGAACCAGCCCTAGATTTAAGAAGCTGCAAAGTCAGCATATTTTCAAGCATATTTTAATGCTTTATGAGCATGGCAGAGCAGGTTCAGCTGCACCCACTGCTGGTAGTGTCAGCAACTGAACTCTTCCTGGTAAGTGCACCTCTGGTCCAGGATATCTCTACAGGCTTGTTTCTGAGCTCAAGTTTTCCATTAGCTGCCTACACAGACTGGGTAACTTGGCATCTCTCTGCATTCCCCATAAACTCTGTTCATCTGTTGCCATCACACCCACGTACAAGTCTCAGGAAGAAATCCAGGATTTCTAAAGCAGCTGCAACAAAAAGACAGCCTGGATTGACAAGCAATAGGATCAAGGTGCTGAGCCAGTGAGGAGGGTCTTTTGGGAGAGTTTTGTGTATGTCTATTTAAAACAAGCTTGTTGTCATGACTACAAACCAGGGTACAGGTGAGAAGAAGTGAGAACTCCGAGATGAGGGCTGATAATGTTAATTCACACTTGAAATCTCAGCAGCCATAGGGATGGGGAAACAGAAAAGATGATACAAGCTCTTGGTATCTAACAAGGCTAAAAGCCACCTTCAGAAGGCAGGTCTGTCCTAATAATGAACATTGTCCTCCTAGATAGCCCCTTTCAGTCAGCGCAGCCAAGGGCTGGATAAGACCGATTAGCTACAGTCATCTCTAAAGCAGGGGCACTGGGGACATGGAGGCAAAGAAGGGCACCAAGGCCCTGGAAAGGACATGGCAAAGCATGAACAGCCCCTCAGGAGACTCATCTGCAGACTCACTCTCTAACCATCAGACAACTTGGCTTCAACAAGGACAGTGAGATATTCATGTCTGCATGCAAGGCAATTAACAAGGGATCTTATTAGCACAGAGAAGTGTGAAACTGTCAGGACCTGCTCCTGGGATTGTCACATTTTTAACTTTACCAGAAGATTAACAAAAAAATGGTTTTCTGGCCAGTGAAGAACAAATGAAGAAAACCCCAAGTGATTGCAGAGGGATGGAGAGAGGCAATGCCTTTCTCTGCTCAGAGCTTGGATTCCACAAAGAGATGGCATGGAGTGCTCAGCGACAGTGCAGTCTCTGCAGAAGGCAGCAGATGCGGAGCTAATGTGTGTGTGGGGGTGGAGGGTGTTTATGAGCACAATAAATAAATGTATGAATCCCTATAAAAGTTCCCATATAAAAGTGACTTAGAGCTGCCCGAGGGCCATGGCCTTGTAATAAAAAACACATCTCGTAAGCACAGTATGAAGCAGCAGCTGTACTGTAACTGCCTGGCTGCAGCACTGAAAAGCTATGAGTCTGCCTACTCCCAAACTCTTGGGTGAAGTGCTTACCCCACAAAATGTAGGAGGAATTTTGGTACTTGCTTCAGTGTAGCCAGGATTTTGCCCTGGAAGGGGCTTCTTTGAACCTGAAAGCCTAGGAAGCCGTTCTGGATCTGCCTTTTTGCCAAATTTGAGTTCTTTTACTCCTTAAAAAGAAGCAATCTGCAAGTGGCTGGAGATACTGGCTTGAGTCACTGACAGTTCCCAGTGTGACAGATTAGAGCTGGATCAAAACAAATAAAAAATTCCCCCAGAAAGCATTGTCAGTCACTCCTCTCCCCAAAAATAAACAAGCAAAAAGCACGGCTTTATGGCTGAGCAGCAATTTTTATCAAGAAGTTTTGAATTTTTAATTTAAGATGTTGGGGGGGGAGTCATAAAAAAACCCAAACCCTTTAATTTTGTATGTCTAAATAGAAACCTGCTTTTTTGTCAGTAAACCTAAATAAAAATATTTTTTTTTAAATCTGCCCACAAGAAAAAAAAAAAGCATTAATAATAATTTCTTCCCCCCTCAAAGGCAAGGGTGGGGGGAAGTGCTGACCCCTCCCTTGCATTGTTTGCTGTCATACTCCATCACCCCAGACACACGAGACTTGCAGACTCCCAGCCTGTGAACTTCCAGCTGCTCTAACACTTTCTCCAGAGCCTTCTCCTGCTCTGCTGCTCTCCTGGTAGGTGGTGAACGCAGAGGCGCACGTGTCTCAGCTGAGAGGGTGGGTATTAAACTTCAGTCCCAGCCCATGAGTCACAAATGCACAGGGCACGTGAATCCTCGGCCACCCATTTCCACTCCAAGAACCCATCAGTCCAGGTCATATCTCCCAGGGAGGGCTGCAACTGTTCCGAGTTTCAATGCACAGGCTTTCTTTAGTTATTAAGACTGTCCTCGTGTTTCATGTGGATGCCAATCAGAGGTAAACAAAACACGACCCTCTCCTGCCAGCATAGAGCTGCTGGGAGTAGCAACCTTGTTCCGTGACAAACAGCATCTTGCAATTCACTGCAGGGCTAATTGCATTGTATTACTGATATAACGCTCAAGGAAGACGGCAGCTCCTTCGCTTTGCCCACAGGCAACAAGGACGTTATTGATTTATTCAGGACTTACGACTAGTTGTCACAGGTTGCATTCTCTTTGATAATAAAGCTTTACAGACAAGGCTTAAATTTCAGCTGCAGCCTTAATTGAAATATAGCTAATTACTGAAGGTCTGTCTTTACAGCCCATTCCCTTGTTACTGGGGTAATGTTCTGTAAATCTAACAGTCAAACTCTCCCCTCCCTTAGAAAGAAAAAAAGATGGAAAAAAACCCCCATCTACTATTCAAGCAAGTCCAGTGGGAAATTACAGATTCCTCTCTTTGAGCCCGAGGTAGCTTCCAGCCAAGAGCCCCATCCCGCAAGGGTTCAGTGACTTCAAAGGATGCTTGTAGAATCAGACTCCAAATTAAGGCCAACGTTTGAGACGGGGGAGAATTCAAAGTGGCTGAAACAAACATTCAGCCCAGACCACAAGCAATTTATCTTGCATCCACCTTTTGAGTGGCAGCATACCCTATGAGCCCCAGCAAATTCAAATACACCACACAATTTAGGTGTGATCAACAATTATAGTAATCTAATTCCCAACTGCCAGCTTGCTTGACTGTATGACAACAAATGTACTGCAGTCCAGACACGTGGATTAGCAGTCGGTCACAGCTAACTGGGTATGAATGAGCACTCATCAGAACAGGCAGTCCAGTTATTAGCTGAATGATAACGGGACCCCTAGGGTACCAAGGACATCCTTTCCCGGAGACTGCACCACAGCTTTTGGCTTTGCAGTTCAGCCAGACACAGAAGCAAGATTATCGCCTCATAAAGCAGGGACAAAATCCCATCCGAACTTTAGTATTGCCAGGACGATGCCAGCATCAGAGTGAGCTCCCTTACAGAAGGTGACATTTACACGCACACACAACAGCACAAAACTTTATGACATCAAGAGAGTGCTGCAGTTTAAAAGCAAGTCAAGCCTAGAAAAATCCTTCAGTTTATAGCTGCTTCACATTTCAACCTGGCAGATGGAAGGAATACCACAAAGCAAACATGTCAGTTAAAGCAGCTAAAAGCATAATTTACAAACTGGAATCCACAACCCAAATTCTCAGCAGCAGTAACTCAGAGCTTTACAGAGCTGCACTGATTTCAGCCAGCTACAGATCTGACCCACAAGGCATTTACCTGATACAACCATAGTCTTTGGTACAGAAGCAGATACTTTGCTAATTCTGCGCAAGTTTAAAGCAGCAGGTTGTCCCCTGGAGGATGTAACCCCGCAGAAGTTAGTTTAGCAGCTGGGGAGCCATTTCAAAAAATACAGTGCTGGTTTTACAGGTCATAGTTTGCCTGCCTCAAAGAGTAGAAGATCCTTTAATCCACAGAGCAAGGACAGCACAACTGGCAGCGAACAGAGCACCTGCTGCAGCACCTCGGCTCAGCCTCTGTGCTAGTAGGGATGGCCAGGCTGGGCCTGCTTCTGTCCCTGGATACTCTGAAGAGGAATTGAGAGAAAGGCCCAAAGCAGTAGTGATAATTATGACTTGCACACCAGCATCGTGGGAACCGGGAGCACGGAGCACATTATTCCTAGGCTGTATTTTAAATGCAGGGAAAATCTAGTACAGAGGAAATTAACTGGAGGTTAGACACTTTGCTCACAAGACAGAGACAATATATCAGTTGTTCACATACCTGATCAAATAGGGCTTTCCAGTGCTGAGAGGCAATGCATAAGGGAGGAAAAAAGAAAAAGAAGGTATAAGAGCAACGACATTAACATGCAGTAAACTGTAGAAGTATATTCTAACAAAGAAATAACCAAATGATTTAGTGCCATTTCCAACATCCTTCTTCATCCCAGAATCACCTACCCTTCCGGGGGAGGAGGCAGGGGGAAGCTACCAACCACAGGGAGGACAGTTTTCATTTACAAATCCAAATTAGGATGAACTCAGAACATTCATGTGTTAATTCTGTTTTCTCCCTCTTTGTCTTCTTGCAGGCAAGCAAGGAATAAAAGGCTTTTTTACTCACAGAGATCAAGAAAGCTTGGTGTATACTGAGGGGAGGGAGGAATTAGCAATGGTTTTTCAGATCCCTTTCTGAGATCCTGTGGCCCAACACTGACCCACAGACTGCCCTGCAGGTTGTCAGAGGCTTGTCTGCTGCCTGCTCCTAAATCTGGCAGGGACTTGCTCCAAGGTCTTCGATAACCCATCAGTTCTTTGAGCCTCACACGTCCACATCTGAAAAACGGGTAATTCCTCTCATGCAAGGTGGCAGGGTGGAAGGCTGGAGGGAGCCCATTACAAGGTTTTACCCCACAACTTTCATTCTAGAAGATCTGCCTTAAAAGCTCTGTATAGGAGAAAGCTCCACTTCAATACTGATGACCATGTGAACGTTCCACAAGTCCTTGTCACTTTGGAACAGAAAAAACAAGCTGGTGACTGCCTCTGATTTATGCTTCATAGAAAGGCTGACGTCAGGCCACCTCCCTGACCCAGGCTTGCTGCCTCACTGTCCCACAGAACAGAGGAAATTCCTAATGAATTGTTTAAGGCACTCTCTCATCTCCCCTGGATTTGGGGGGCCAGCTGAGAAGAGAACAACTTCCATGGGGCAACAGTGGGGTAACCACTGGCTTGGGATCCCCAGAAAAAACCTTGCACATTTCTAGCTCTCCTATCTGAAGCGCTGTTCAGCACACTGTTTCTGCTTCATTCACCTTCCCAGAAAAGCAAAATGAGTAAAATAACAAACATCAGACTCATAGAAGCAAATGTCCTCACTGTGCTATATGCAAAGCAGAGCTCTGGTGAGAGTCTTGGCTAGTCCTGGAAGAACATTTCCTTTCACATGGTAGGCAGATCTAAAGCAGAATTGACTGGAGAGACAGTGGGATATCAGGCCACTGAATTCCATTTAATCAGTTAAGTTGTTGGCTCCCCTCCTCTCCATGCCTCTATCCATTTATAAACTCCCATTTATCATCATAAATCAGCCTGGCACTTTAAACAGAACATTTTGGGACTGCCTGAATCCTGGCTTTGTGGAACGCTGCTCTGAGAGCTGTAATGACATCACAGCTGAGCTGTTATACACTGTCAAGGCTATGACAGCCAAACCTCCACTACGTAATATTTTTGTGGTTAATAACACATAAAGAACTGACCTTGTGTCAGTTCTTGCTGGCCAAGCCAGACAGCTTACATCAAGCTCTCAAATGTAATAATAACAACAGAAAACCAACCCCCAGTTAGGTCTCAGGGGGGCATGGGCTAGCACAGAGCAGTTTGAATTTTCAGAGATGATGCTCTGCAGCCTGCTTGTTTCAGCAGGAAATCTTGGCTGAGGAGGAGGAGGGCATTTACACCACTTCCTGCCTTTCCGACTTGCAGATGATATACAATACCTCAGGCTTCTGTCACATAATCTATTGCCAGGTCTCAGCAGCTTCCCATAACCAATGCAACTGCAGGCTCTAGCTCCATTTTGTTGATTGCAGAAAACAAGGTACCAGAGTCAAGTAACAATGCAGATCCCAGCGTAAGTAACAGCAAGACACTGCGAGCTGGATCAGACCGAAGCTGTCCTACCTCAAGGTCAAGCAGCAAGTCAGTAGCGGAACTAGGATGAGAATCTAGGTTTCACCAAGGAAAGCTCATGGTCCCTCTCCTGTCTCAAGACCCCAATCCTGCCAGGCACTCAGCACTTCAGCATGTCTTGGGCTCCTGGCAGGATTGAATTGCTAATGGCTGCATTCATGTAGAGGCTGGAGTAACTCCAAGGGTCCCATGTGTAACACAACAGGAAATCTTTCTTGTAGACCATCCAGACAAGCACAAAATTTGTCAGGGAGGAAAAGGTCACAGTCCGAGGTAAGCAAGCACCAGGATTTGGCAACCTGGACTGTGAAAGCTCCTGCAAAGCCACCCTTTCCGAGTGAAAGCTACACATGCCCCTCATGGGTGAGGCATGCTCCTCTTAGGACTAGCTGGCAGTGTTGTAGCAGAGGTCAAACTGCATCACACGGTTCCTCCTGACTGTACAGTGCTCAGGAATACAGCCTGGGGAATGCAGCTCTACCAGGCAACTGCACTTCCTCCGCTACCCTCTGGGAGGAAAATCCAACAGCGACTGAATTCGAGGTGATTCAGAAGGAAGGGCTGGGGGACGAGGAGCAGACACTGCCCCTAAACAGCCCTAGACGGGCTCCTCCAGCAGTGTCATAAAAGTAGAGGGGAAAGGGGATGTGCCACTGCTGGAGGCTTAGTTCACAAGCGTCCCTTTCATATCGGTGCAAGACCTGAGACACAGCCCGCTTCAGAAAGACGTTTATATCGCTGCTTCATGCCTCCACAGGCAGGAACAGACCCTGTGCTTACCTCTGCAGACTGAGCAGACACTTTGCACAGTCCTCATCCCAGCAGAGTTTGCTGGGAAGGAGGGCTGCGAGCAGTCTGGGATGCACCAGGCATGCAGGATTTGCTCACGTTCGCTCCCTCCCAGGACAGGTGCACAGCGAGCTCCTGCCTCCGGGACCGGTAGATGCAGAACTACCGCCACAGCTCTGCAGGCTTTGCTGCTCAGCCTGGCAGGAGCAGATTCGAAGCACGCAGGACCACTTGGTGTCCTTCTAGGCTGGATGAGCAGAGGCTGAGACCCGGTGCCAAGATATCCCACCCTCAGGTGCAATCACAGCTCAGAGGGTGGAGAGAAGCTATCAGCCCTGCCGAGCCGAGCTGGGGAAAAAACTTCCTCGGCTGTTTGTTGCTCGGGGGCTGGAAGAGATATCTGTCACCCTCCGAGTGGCTGGGACTCTGGAGAAGCTCTCTGTCCCCGGGAAGCCCCTCAAGCCAAGGCGTCAGCCCCTCTTCAGCCTCCAGAGACGCCTCTGCGCGCAGCCCCGCTGCCCCGGCCCGCCCGGCTTGCAGCTCGCCGTGAGCCAGCATCTCCCCGGCGGCGCGGCTCCGGGCACGGACACCGAGCGGACCGGCAGCCTGTCCGGGCCGCTGCCGCCGGGGCACTCCGGGCTGGGGCTGGGAGGAGAAGGGAACTGCGGCCCCGGGGACGGAGAGAGCCCGGCGGCTGCCGGAGCCCGCAGACACCCGGCGGCGAGGGGCGCGCAGGGCGGGGGGGGGACACGGCGGGTTTCCCTCGCCCCAGAGGGTCATCAGCCCCATTCCTCCCCCCATCCCGGACTTCATCTATAAATAGCTTGAGCCGATTAACCCGGCCCCGGGGGAAAGGAGGGAAGGCACCGAGCAAAGGAAACTTACATCCTCTGCGGCCATAGGTAGGACATCCTCGGAGTCCAGCACCTCGATTTCTTCCGCCTCTGAGCTGGCAGCCACAGCAGGGGAAGAGCTGGCGTGAGGCTCCGGCAGCCTGTCTCCCATGCTTGGAAACGGTCCCCCTCCAGCCCCCGCCCCCCCCCCCCCC
>NW_010973082.1:4001608-4026053 GCF_000737465.1 Haliaeetus leucocephalus
TGGGAGGCGGAGCCCGGAGCTGCAGCACGTCCGAGGGATGCGGGCTGAGCGGCGACGAGGGGAGACGCGGGTCGCCCCCGCCCGCGGCCGGGGGAAGGCGGCGTGGCTCGCCCGGGCACCGCCTTTCCCGCCCCCCCCGGGGCGACCCGCGGAGGTTCGGCAGCGGGCAAGCCCCTGCGGCAGGGCCCGGCAGGTCTCAGCCCTTTCTTGCCGCCCTCTTCCCCTCCGAGCCCGCTCTCAGGTGCCTGCCACGGAGGTCGTGACGCTCTTGGGTCTCGCTGAGCGAGTGCGGGCAGGTGGCAAGAGGTGGCGGGTCATTTGGGCTTTCTGAAGCTAACTTCTGCGTCCCCGAGAGTCTCACGGTTAGGGGCTGGTGCGGGGGGTTAAGTTTTTTACCACCATTATTTGTTCCTCTATGTCAAGATGGGTATCTTAACCATCTGGAGCCTGGATTAGGAAGTTGAGGAATGCCTTGACTGAAGGCAAAAATCCAGCAGTTTTAGCTTCTTCCAATCAAGTACAGAAATAGCAGGTTGGCAAGGGGGAAGGGCAAGCCGAGCCAGGCTGATCCACATTGCTGCCAGTGCCTCTGCTTTCTGCTGCACCGACAGCCAAAGCTAGAGAGAGCCCAGAGTCAGAGCAGAGACGGTCCAGCACTGCAGGCTGTGTTTTCTTGATGCAAGAGCTCCAATACCAGATCAGACACACCTCAGCCACAAGGACAGAACCATGCTAGAAGTCCCTCTTTTTTCTACAAATTTGTTTAAAAAACAAACAACAAAGAAAAGCAAAAAAAAATCCAGATAGAGTATCTCTGGAACAAGAATGGGATCTTCCATCTAGCAGTAGCAGAGCATACAGCAGAGATTGTCTCTCCCATCCACAGCTGTCATGAACTCCACACTGCGTACTACTTTTGATCTGGATCAGATTTGTCCCACACAGTGACAAGAAACCACACAGGCCGGTGCTCTTAGCCACTGGGTCCTAGCTTCTTAGTTACTAAAAGATTTTTCTGCAGGAAAAAGGGAACAGTGCCAAGTTCTTTCCATATGCCCACATAAGCTACACCTACCTACAGCCTCCAGGGAACAGCAGGTTTCCACATCTCAGCATCCTGCACGGCTGGCACTAATTTAAGGTCAGGGCCAAGGGCTAAAATATCATCCCACACAGCTCAGCAAGGTCAAGTAAAGGGAATGATCCCCTCTGTCACCTGATCTGATTCCTTGGAAAGAACAACAGGAGAACTCAGTCCTGCAAATGATCCATATATAGGGAACAAATGAGTTAAGATGATAACCTTATCCTGTAGTACTGCCCAGCTGCCCCATCCTGAACAAACATTAGAAAGGAATCTGTTACCTTCAAGGACTACTAAGGTAAAAAACTTCCCTCTGTTCATGGTTCTAAGCCCAGCTGATCACAGTCCTAGCCAAAAGATACTTTTAAAAGAAATGTCCCTTCCAATATTTTGAAGATTTTTAGCTAAACTTTTAAAGCAGGTGCAAGAAGTAAACCCAGGACACTTGGATCTGAAGAGCAGAACTTTTCTACCTTGGCATTCAGGTGGGAAAATGACAACAGAATAAAAGCTCTTCAGGAGTCTCCAGTGCAACAGATGAACAAGAGGGCTTCTCTCCCCTAAATGACCAAAACTGTCATCATCGGTTAAACAGAGCAGACCTTCTCCAGGTTTAAAGGTGATTCCTGCAGCATAGCATCCACTTCTTGCTTGTCTAGAGCCTGCCCAGCCTGCTCTCCCAAAGCATAAGAACAAGCTACCAAATACAGCACTTTTGAGAAGCACTAACCCACTTTACTCATAGAACACCACTCCTGCCAAAACATTCCAGGCACTAAACAGCTATTATAAAAACAATCTCTTTTTGATTAAAAAACTAAACCTCATCAAAACTTCAAAACAGATGGATAAGCAAAAATATGCTATGCCAACAGAAAGAAACAGCAGTCATTTAAAAATGTCTGTAGGGAGGAGGGAAGCGAGTTTTTAAAGTAAAGAGAGAATAAATGAGCTGAATTTCAGGGGTAACAAGTTCCACACAGTTGGGGACTGCCATGTCAAGAGCTCTGTATCGCCTCTGATTCCAGATGCTAGTGGGAAAATGCTAACCATGAAGTCTAACATAAATGCAATAAACTACAGGGAGAACCCCCAAAACCTTACCTTAACACCAAACTCCCACTAAACTGGAAAACTGCTGCAAAACTACAAGTTCATTTTTCTCCTCTAAGGAATGTTTTTCACTAGTGGTAATGATACTTTTTTTCAGGGAAATATCTCTGCACATTGCACATATGAGCTAGTGCTGTGCTATAATTGTCACAGAAAGGAAATTAACAGCATTCTAATGAGGAGTTTTGTTACAGACAAATTATCATCTTCCAAGTCTGTGAGAGCCTCTTAATTTAGACTGCCATTTCTCCCCACTGCATACCGTGGTGACTCTACCTTGGAAAACAGCAATTGCTAGAGAAACTAGGGAACTGTGGGCAACCACTGAGCAGATGCAGACAGAACACAGAAGGGCTTCAGAAGAAACTTAGAACTTGAGATAATAAACCCCAATCCATTTTCACATTCAGTCATGTAGGCAACCTTTTATATTCCTAATACTGCAAACAAAATGTAGATATACGTCCTTCCTGCATTGGAAATGGCTAAAAAGGTCAGCTCATGAATATGCAATAAAAAGCCCTCAAAGCAGGGACCCAGCCAACATCTGTTAGCTAAGCCTCCAGGAGCAAATTAAAACAGTTTGTTCACGGGTCCTTTTTCCCCCCAGTGCAGCCCCAAAGGGTTTTTACAAAACTGCCCAGCCCTCACAACTGGAACTAAATGGAGCAACCTACCCAGTTTGATTACTGTACTGGAGCTCAGCCAGCTGGCCAGCCCTGGAAGGCAACTTCTGAAGCAAAATGCAGTATTTTGGATCAGAAGCCAAAAACACTGCACCAAAACACAACCCTAGCAAGAAGTTAGAGAGCACATACAAAGTTGGGACTGGATCAGACCAGTCAGATTAACCCCTTCAGACTCATGAAAATGGCAAAAAATCTTTAAGGACCACAGATGGGGTCAATCAAAAAGTCCCATGAGACTGGGGTTTAAACCGTGTCCAAAAGGTGACAGTGGCAAAGGGCTCTTTCAGTATAAATGATACTCCTTGTGACTAGGACAATACAAGTTCACCTTTTAGGATGAGTATGAATTAGACTATATGTGTTGCCTTTTGGCTTCTCCCTGATTCACGGATACCTTCCCTCCTGAAGAGAAGGAATAGAGGGAAAAAATAAGGCCCAATCTCTTCTCTGATTTCTAACTAGTGTTGAAAGACTATCCTCCTGACCCTCCCTATTCCCCATGTTATACTTAGAACTTTTTCAAGTACAGCACTGAAAAAGTAGACTCTAGTCTTTCTACCTGCAGCTCTCTTCTCCCCCAGTAGCTGTTATTGGTTGCAGCTGGTTCTAATTGTCTTTTTGGTTTTAGCTGGGGAAATAATTCAATCTGCCATTAATCCTTTTTTGGGTGGTTGTCTTAAGAGTGAGCTCTTCTGTCAGGTGAGCCCTACAGTATTTAAGATGTGTCTCTGCTCCTTTTTAACTGTCACCTGATGGGGTCACAGCACACATTGGCAGGTTCATTCCAAATTAAAAGAATTGTTTCAAATGGAGACCAATTAGTAACTCAAGGTTAATTTCCAACGTAAAATCAAGTCATGCTTACAATTAATCCTGAACTGACAAGCTTTCAGACAGGAGGTCAAAGCTGAGGGGTGAAGGATGTGTCTCCAAGGAAGATGAATCTAGATCTTTGTCCTCTCTTTATACCACAGCCAGGCGATTCATGCATCAGACTGAACAGGAAGAGGAGATGGAGTCTGGCTTGGGAAAATACAATGAAAAAAGTTGTTAGGAAACTGACAGGATCAGAGGAAAGACAAAAATCACTGTTAAGAGATCACGAGTGAGCAGAGAATTGACTGGGCTGCACCAGCCAGCACTCAACAGCAACAGCTCAACTTTTTGGACTTCCTTCTTTATGTGCTCTCCCAGTAGAATGGTTTCCCCTCACAGTGACTATAAACCTCACAAGACCCAGGAGATCTTGGCCAGTGATACAGTGAACATCGTAGCTCTTACCTAGGCAGCACAGCTACCCAGGTTTTCACTGAGCACACCAGCCTCCCGCCCAAAGGGAGCCGCAGAGAGAACTTGAGCTCTCTTCCCAGCTTTCGGTCTGAGCAAACTCCTCTCCCTAAACCAACGGAGAAGGCCTGGTTTTATAAAAGCACGTAGCGATCTAGTCCGTTCTTCACCTGCAGGCTGGCAGCCCCAGGAGGCCTCGCCGTGAGGAAGGGCAGAGCCTCACCTCGGGGCGGGGCGTTTCTCTCCCCCGCGGCACGACCCGCCTCAGCGCTGGCCGGCATTTTTCCTCAGGGACGGCCCAGGGAACCCACCGCGGCTCTCCCAGCACCGAGCTGAGCCGACCCGACGGGGCCGTTCCACACAGCGGCGCCGGTGCCCAGCCGCCCCCTCTCCGCTCCGGGAGCGGGCGGAGCCGCTGCCCTCTCAGCTCGGCGGCAGCGCGCCCCCTGCCGGCAGCTCGCGCCGGGTCCCTCAGGCCAGCGGCGGGAACGGCAGGCCCGCCTTGCCTGCCAGGGGCCGCTTCCCTATTTCCATAGAAACGCGTCTCTGCCGAGGCTCGTTGGGTAACGAGCACAAAGCACGTTTCATTAACGTGAAAATATTCACCCGTGAACACCTTTTCCCTCAAGTGGAAGCAAGCTTACAAGCCTAACGGCAGCCCTTTTCCAGAAAAGCGGCGATTCGGGTAGGTGAGCCCCAAAAAGCACTCGAAGGGCGGCTGATGGACGAAAGGTCTGGACCAGCACAGCGGAGCCAGCGTTTCCTTCTGCACGCCCAGCACACGGACCCACGTCGGCACCCGCCTCCCCCACAGAAAAATACGGCAACGGGCTCAATACGAGAGATTTGCAAATGACACAATAAAACACGAGCCACTCGTTGGAACGGCAGTTACAATGCTCTAGTACTTGGCACAGATGATGAGCCGTGTCGTTAATACAATACTTAAAAGATTTCTGTGAGAGGGTACTTGCGGAAGGTGACTGGGAATCCCAAGTGTAAATCCAGACCGTGGTACCAGATATTTAGAAGTGTTTTGGAGCCAACAGCCACTGACTGGTTTACAACAGCAGACCCTCCCCAGAACTCCAACCTCGGAGACAGGCCAGGCAGTGCTGCAGAGCCATCGGTCTCTCAAAATGCACTTTAGCATCAGTACATTGGCAGTCTGAGATACATTTCTGAGAAATGAAGTCCTGAAATACCCTTTCAGAAGTGCATTGAGGGGGGAAAGTGGTGGGAGTAATCAGCAGCATTAAGATCTACTAAATCAGAATTTCCCATTAGGAAAACAAACAAAGAAATCTCAAGGCATGTAAATATCTAGCCTTCCCTGCTTGCTTTGATGGTAAAAGATCAACAGGCCCCAATGAGCAGGCCTGCAGATTAAGTTACACTATCACGGTGGTCTTCCTTCTTATTTTCTATCACAATGTGGTCCCCCTCTACCGAGGCAGGCATGTTGTACCTAAACAAAAGAAAAAAACCAACCACAAAACAAGTGATCTGTCAGCTCTTGAGAACACACCATGCACTTTTCAGCTTTCCTGTGCCATTGCTGCATGGTACCACAAGCTCATGAGAAGTACTGTAAAAATTCAGGGACAAGGTAAAAACATGCACTTGCTCACGTCATCAGTTCAAAAGCCCTACATAACACCGATGCATTTATTTTCTGCATCATGGGTGTCAGAAGACATCTCACAGACAAAGAGTGAGAAATACTGTTCAACTACCTGACAAACCTTCCACAAGCACTAGCCACAGTCACATTTAATAACTGGCACTTGTGAGACCATCCTGAACTACATCCAGTTTCATGCTTCCCAGTACAAGACAGACATTGACATACTGGAGTGAGTCCACTAGCAGAAGGCCACTGAAATGGGTACAGAGCTGGAACAGGAAATAAAGAGAGAGGCTGAAAGAACAGGTCTTAAGAGAAGGTTAACGTGGGGGAAATCTAATTTCTGTGGTCTCCAGTTACCTAGTGGAAAGAGGATACAAAGGTCTCTAAAGATCACTTTCCCAGGGAAAATGATAAGATTTTATACAACAGCATACACACCACTCCCAGAAAAATGTTAGCCCTCTTTTCCTCAAAAACCTTTTAGAAAATTAATAATTTTCCAGATAGAGTGGATCAGTTTACAGATTGAGAGCTTTCTAATCTTCTGTTGATAAAACTTTCTCATTCAGCTCCTCTTGCCTTGCTTTTCTGGAAGGTCAGTGTAATAGACAGGCATTAGCTTTCCCAAACAACCCACTGAACTACTTACTTTTTCTTCTCCCACTCTAGTTTGTCCTTGACAGTAAACAAAAAGTTCATGGTTGACTTAAGTTTCTGCTTTAAAATATCATAGAAGTCACTTTTGTCTTCTGATAAAAATCAGAAATAAACCTCTAATGGAGTCATAAGACAAATCAAAAGAAACTACATAGCCAAGATATTTAAGCTCCAACAACTGAAGGCATCGACAGTATTCTCTCAGATAAAGGACAAGGTTTCATAAGGACCACCTTTCAGGGCAGTGGAAAGTGGGGCAGGGGGGAATAGAGAAAAACACAAACACAGTACACAGTTATTTTATTGAAATACTTGAAAAGGCCAGCAATGGAAAAATAGGTTCGTCATGAGGAATTAATGTTTGATTTACTTGATCATAAAAAAGCTGTGTCTATAGGTAATTCTAGCCAGTTACAGAATGCACTGTGATCCATGCAACTAATATACTACAGTAGAATAGGCACTGTGTACTATTTTAGTTTTATCTTATACACAGCTTTCAACAGGTATGATCAACAGATGTGAGAAATTAAACAGCAACACTTTTCGAATTATAAACATTTATAATATACAAATTTGCTCATCTGATTCATAAGGGTTATAAAACACAACATAGTGGAAAATGAAAAACACGAATTACACACAGCATATGAAGTTGATCTGGCAGTTTTTGAAGTTTACGTTTTTCCTTTTAAGAGAAAAATCAGATGTCACTGGTCATGTAACATACAAAATCATAGGCCAGGACAGCAACAGTGATTTTTTTTCTTGAAATACATACTTGGGGAAATTTGTTCATCAGGTAAAAAGAATAGGTAAGAATGAAAATCACACGTTCTGCCTGGTATAGCTTATAGTCCAAAAAGATGAAGTCACTTCAGATGAATGTGAAATAAATAAGCAACCCTTGAGGAAGTATGATCCTTGAGTTGAACCTACTCTACCGAAAATGAATTTCAACTATATACTAGTATGTCACCATGGTGAAACATCTAAGAACAGTATTTTGAATAGCTTTTTGGGAAGCAATGTCTTAGTGCTTTAATATGTACAGGTTATTTACAGCAAATTCCCTTTTGGCCTCACAAGTTAAGCCATTTTAGCTGGCTGTTAAGATGCAATTCTTTTTTCCACGCATTATGCAATACTGTAGTAAGAGCTATAAATTAAAATAAACTTATGCATGAATTACAAATTATTAATAAAGTAACTCTGCATATATAAATATTTCTAGCAGAATTTAAAGCATTCAGAATGTACATAAAAGTTTGTTTGTTTGTTCGTTTTATTTGGTAGGGCCAGATGTGCTTCTTCTCAGATCATCGTTGCTTTAGTAATGCTTTGTACATAGCAAAACCCAAAACTGCAAAGACAGTAGCACCAAAACTTGCTCGGAGCCAAAATGTAGAGCTCTTCAGGTCCGCTTGTGTCACATGCCTAAAATTCAACACACATACAGAACCAGGTTAATTCCATGACAGGAGTATCAGACAACTTGTGCCAAACTACTCTGCTTTTGGAAATTCATCACTACACTTGTCACAGGCAAGCAGCTTAAAATTCAGCCTTATGAGTACTTATACAGTCATTTCACTTTTTTTTTTTTAAAGCTTGGGATTTGATCTGCAGCTCTGATCACATTAGTAGATCTCACTCAAGTCAGAGAGCTGCTCACACAGCTGAAGAGAAATGCAGGAGCAGATCATTAGTCATGAAAGTGGGGAGGGCAGTGTGTCGTCTTTGAGAGTACCAGCAAGCATTCATAAAAAGAAAACAAAAACAGCTAGCAAATAATTAATAATCCATAGCGAGAACAACTCTGTCCAGCAAAATCCTTTTTTTTAAATGTTGAGTTTGCATATTTCTGCTTTTCCATGAAAAAACTTTCCAGTTCTGTTGAATATCTACTTACACTTCTCCCCCAAAAGAGTTTACTGACAAGTAGCAAGTAATATTTTTCCAAAAGCTAGAATCAAAAGGACCATTTGTAAATCCCTTTCTTCCCAGTACAGTCACAAGAACAGCAATAGAAACAATCATCCAATACCAAGCTGAAAGCTAAGAGAAAGGGCTTAGTGAAACAAGCAGTGACAATGGCATCAACAGAAGACAAGATGTAACAATGGTATGAAGTGACTGTATGACATAAAAAGCCACATCTTGCATGACAGTAGAGACAGCCAATGACCCAACTCTCCCAAATATTGCAAGAAGTCTGTGAGCATGCTCAGTTAAACATGGCTAGCCATCCTCAAAAGTAGTCTCAAGTATGACAGCTTACCATAAAGCAGGAGCTACCATTTCAAACAAGTTATCACAAATGCCATAATTCAAAGCACAAGAAGTTCCTGAACAATAGTAAAGGGTTTTTTTGTTTGTTTGCTTGTTTTTGTTTAAGATGGAACTTGCAACAGAACTTCACTAGCCTATGTATTTTAGCCTGTATTAATCATCATGGGTTACTCAGCGAAAGCTGCAGGAGTATTAAGTACAAGGAGCATACACCGTGCACAAGAGAGTTCATATAGTGTAAACTGCAGAGCTACAGCATACAAGCTGTTTAATAAAGCAGGAACTGTTACTTGCTATCAAAATATACAAAACCAGTTTAGGATATTCTTTAGTAGACATTTGCAGGAGTAATATAAGCCATATAATCAGTGTACTGTCATACCACATGCTGACAAACAGGCTCTTTGGTGCACAAACAGCAGAACACAGCTGGTCTCTAAAAAAATCCTAATCCTGTTTTAAAAATATCTTGCTGGGTTATGGAACAGATCAAATTCATGAATTCCTGCAAGCATTAGTTCTTCTACAGCTAGTTTTGACAAACTTTCTGCAAACTAGATGTCAAGTGGTTTGCTGAGGGGAAGAAAGGGAAAAGGCAATGGCAAGGTCACCTTGGTTTGGCTGCTGTTACCTGTCTTCAAGTAAACGTGGACCAAGAGATGACTCCATGAAGATGGAATCTTCTACAAAGTTGACGGCGTGCACCTGCTGCATAATACTGCTCTCCTCGTCTGCTAACAGCATGGCCCCCAACTCATCTATGTAGGGTCTTAACCTTTTTACACACATGCACAGTTTGCAGTTCATAGCATGGCTCAACAACAGCATCTCAAATATGCTCAAATAACAAAGCCCAAAGAATTTATAATTTTTAGCCATCTAGCCCTGATTCTTGTGCAGTTGTTAAAAACTTAGTGCTTGGGGAAAAACAGAAATAGATGGAGTTTGTACTTTTGATGAACTAAGTACTATATATGATTTTATGCAGCTAAATGCCATTGCTTTAAGGACAAAAGAAAACTGCTTAAAAAACTGAATCTCTTCCCACTCCATCCCCAAAGCCTCAACTTCCATGTGTCCACAGCATATTGCAATACTCCTGCACCACATGCACGAGCTACAGTACCTGTGCCAAACACACTGGAATGAGTCCAACACTCATAAGACCTAAAACTGACAAGATCTCATTACTGTTGATAATTCAATTAAAGACTGAATTTTATCACTACATGTGGTGGTTTTTTTAGTAAAAGACTACACAAACCCTTGTCTTCAGATCTGTAAATTATAAAACTTATCTGTGTATGTAAAATAAATCACTTATGTAACACGACTTTAATATATTATGTGACAAGCTCTGTTGGGTAAGTATTTGTGTCACTAACAATTCTCAAGTTTAATATGGTTAATTCAAATACCTAACTATTTGTATAATTTAAAAAACACCCCTTTAAATGTGCAAATCACTGTTAAAATTGCAAATTAATGCTTTTGCATTGCCCCATAAAGCACTATCTCTCACATCTAGATTTTCTGATTCCTATCTATAATTTGCCTTGTTTTGACTTCTGCACGTGTCCATATTTAGTGGTATGCAAGAAATTTGCTGAGCATGCTTCATCCTTTAAAAAACAATTAAAACATTCTCATTCATGATAAAATCCTCTTTTTATGTCTAAAGGGAGAGTAAATTGACTCTGATCCCTTTTCTAAGCCTAACAGTAACAGACTTTTTCATTTAAATAAAGGAACTAAATCAAGGCAGGGATTTGTCTTATAACCTCAAGGAAATCAACTGACTTCAGTAAGAAGTGATTAGGGCCCTCTGAACATCTCGGCCCAAAAATCCAAACTCCAAAAATACTTACTGAAATTCAGAACACTACGAATGTCTAATTGCTTTACATCTTTGAAAAAAAATTCCAATTTTTCTTCCCTTAAATGTTCCTTATGATGTCATAAATTCCATTTTTACAACTTTGATCCCTAATATTGTTTAGCTGCCATTAATAGGAAAAAAAAAAAAAAAGAAATCTGTCTGAAATAATAAAAAAGGATCAATGTTTGTTTCCAGCATAGGTTCTTTGACATGAGGGTAGATATAATGCAGAAAAACTTTTCTCAATACATACTGAAAAATTCTACCTCTTCAATAAATAATGTTCAAATTTTATTTCAGTGTAGTTGTGTTTATGAAACCAGTTTTTGCCAGTGGTAGAAATTATTACTGCCTTGCTAGTAAGACAGTAACTCTGAATTAGAAAAATTATTCTCTCCAAGGGCAAAACATATACATGTGCACATATACACACACACAGTCGTAGTTAGGACTCCATAAATGAAGTTGTATTTTAAACTCTTGCTTATTAGTAATAATAACTAGCTTTCAAACTTCCCAAATAGATTGGTGTGTGTATTTAATCATACAATTAGTTCCACATATGTAAGAAAGTCTAGAAATTTTGCCTTTGGCATAAAATTCAGATTTTAATGCACATTTTGGGGAAAAAAGAGATTTTTATTCAACCTACTCTTAATAGTGAGTCATATAACTTGTCACTTGTTGAATAAGATCTTTGAAATCTGTACAGTCTTTCTTTTAAGAGGCTTTAACAACTCACAAGAAGTTTGCAACATTCGCTTATCAAGAGGTTAACTGAGCATGCCTGTCATGGTTACACACAGAAAATTGCCGAGTTATGGGCCAATACTGACGCTTTTCCCCATGTCAGCAGCAGAAGAATCCCAAGCCTGGGAAGCTTTAACATTAACTATAAAAGTTCAAAAACATTCCTGTATTAACTCCAAAAGCATTTTAAAAGCACAGTGGTGAGGCCAATCGCCTCGTCGCATGGCTACTGACACCAAAATTATAAGCAAGTTAATGCAGCCAGCAAGCAGCAGCAGCCTGCTCTGACAGACAATAGGTTCTAACAATAAAATATAAGCAACTGAATTCCAAAAACATTGCATAACATGCGCAAGCTGCTGCAGCTTCCCTTCAGGCACGTATTCTCCTAGGATGCAAACCAACTCCAGAAGTTAGAATTTTCCCCCATACATTAGTCATTTAAAATGTAAAAAGCTTCAAGTGCATCTTATTATCTACAAATCCTAAAATAATGTAAAATGCCAATTCAATATATTCTATTTGGAAAGAAATCAGGAGACACAGCGTTGTAAATTTCTACTCAGTATGGGGCATTAAACAGTTTAGAGAAGGAGGAAAATAGGTAAGTAAAATATTGTTATACTGTCCTAATTTGGGGTACACCTAAGTATAGAGATAGATTTCTGCAATTAGATTTAATGGTAATATACTATAGTTTTGAAAAATAATCTGCATATACTGCACAGTGAAAAACAAATCCTGGGGTATACTCTTAAAACTTTCCCATTATTACAGAAAAATGAAACTATTGTCTTAACTTTAATTTCACAGAAGGAAGGTTTTCATAGAAAAAAAATAATCTTACAAATAATTCCTGGAACAACCATGTTTTATATGCAGGTAGAACTTCACTTCTATTCCACAATATTTAAAAACTTCAGAAGGAAGAAAAACATGATCTGAGAAGTCTCCCTCACTGAACAACACAATTCTCATGCATTAGAATTATTTTATTTTTAAATTAACTTAGCTGACAGAAAAATGCCACTACTGTACAAGCAAAAGGCAACAAGTGAATGATTTAAAACCAAGATAGCAGAAAAAACACACTTAAAACTGATGCTCTGTTGTTAAAAAAAAAAAAAAAGCTAAAAATCCAAGCTCGTCATTAAAGAAAGGGTTAGAATGACATAAGCAGAAACCTTGCTTTTAAAAACAGGTAAAACAATGTAGTAAAAAGAGATTAAGTGCCAGCCAGACAAATACAAATGAACACCTAAAGGAAAGAACAAATTAAAAATATAGAAATACTACAGGATAGTAAGAAGTCTCATACATGCATATATAGTGCTTTGAATGCAGTGCCTTCTTCCTCAAAGAACCAATAAGACATGATCCTGGGTAGTTCAAACCAACAATCCCATTCCTGCACAATAAACATCTCCAAACTGAACTTCCACATTTGTTGAACTTGCCTTTCTGATAGTCTACAAACCCTCGGGAGAGTCTCTGAAGTTTGTCCGCGGAAGAGAAACTGAAGGTGGGCATGAATAGGTTTTTCAGCTGCATAGAGGCAATGTTCTTCCTTTCATTACTAAGGTGGGAATGTTCAAATGTGGTATTTTATTTTGCCTTGGTAACAGTGTTTAAGCATTATTTAGCAACAAATAATACAAGAAGGGGTCCAACGTGAAAAATTTCACTTTACCTACTTCCACCATCTAAATCTTCAGAATAGGAAGGGATCAGGAGAATAAAGTACTCTTGAGAAACTTCCTTTACCCATCAGTTATCTAAACTTTTGCCCAACTATCTGACCTAATGGTAAGCACTTGTAAAGGCAAAATAAGAAAAGTTACATAAACTAACGACATCAGAAAATCCTTCTTGATTCAAATGCTTTCTCTAGTTTAATCACAAGTCATTAGATTAAAAATGCATCCAAGGAGCTAACATTTTTAAACAAGAAAACCATCTCCACCCTCCTAAGTCTACAATTAGGAGCTATTCCCTCTTGTTTACAGGTATCTCAGCTCTACTATATATGCAGTTATATAGTAGTCCATGTACTGAATGCTGAATTGAATAAACTGTGAAAATGTGCTCGGTAAGGAAACACCTCTGACGAGCTAACTAGGAAGAGAGTTGGTGAGATGAAGTGAGCATGCTGGAAAACTGCCACAAAACCCTAGTGACTAACTGAGTGACTGCAGACAAAGAGATTCTAGCAAATAATTTTTCCTTTCTGTAGGGTCAGTGGAAAAGTCTATGAGGAATTCTCCTTACCTTGAATTACAGACTTTTTTAAGCAGCAGTAGATTCCTATGTTTATTCCACACTGTCTAGTGACAAGGTGTGGAATGACAGTATCCCGAGACTTCTCATAAAAAGACTGCAATACCTGAAGCCCTTGACAGTATTTCAGAGGAATGAAATGCAATGTCTAATGCAGGACTCAAAAAACCCTACAGACCCATACAAAAGAGAAACAAGCCACAACAGCTAACGCAGCAACCCAAAACCATTCCAACAAAATGAGGATGCATTATAGAGGTGATTTCAGCCTGAATAATAAAGAGTTGGGATTTTCTAGTAGTGTCTGCTGAATGAAGTTTTAGAGAGACAATATGCTAAGAGATTGCTGTTTCAAGGGATTTTTGTCTAAGGGGTGACTGCTGTAGAAGAGTTGCAGCATGAACAGTCTCACTCATATTCACAGTCTTGTCCTAAGCTCGTGAGTTTTTCACCCTTCTCTGAACTCTCACTCTGTTGTTAACACTTTTGTCTTGGATTAAAGTGGTATTTCACAAAGATGCTCAATACTGTAGGTGGGTGTATCAGTAGGCCTCCTATGTGTGCGTAACTTACATTTAAAGGAGACATCTGAAAACAGTAAACTAAGTAGTAACATACATGGACAAGCAGCATGTCAAGATATTCTAACCATGGCCTTCAAATAAACACATTTATCATAGTTGCCTCCAAGAATCACATTTATCATATACACCTCCAGGGAGGCTATAAAGGATAGAACCACTACACTGCAAAAATTGTTCGGTTTGAACTCCCATTTACCGGGGTGAGGTGCCAAGTGCTGAGGTGTTAGTAAATCATGTGTGTCAAAAACTGCCTGCAATACACACAAGACAAGGTATAGCACTGTTTTCAATGCTGAAAACCAGTTATCTCTCTTTACCAGTTGCTTTTTCCAAAGTGTTTGCAAATGTTTAACCATTTACCACTTCTTACATGTTGCATTTTCTTCAGAGAGGAATTGGATGTTAAAAACTCTAAGATTTTTTTTACACAAAACACCCACTCTGTGCAAACCAGGCATAACACACACACACAGAAATTCTATGAATTCCCAACTATCAAACAACTAGCAAAGATAAACATATAATATGTTATACGATGCTGCTATAGTCAAGCTGTGCCTTTATGAAAATATTTGTGTAACTGGTATCTATGAGGCACTGCCTCTAATCAATACTAAACAAACCTCTCAAATGAGACACATTACACAGATTTATAGACACTACCTAATGTCCATTATCAGGTCCCTAAAAACACAGTCCTAATTTCTCCACAGCATTTTTGCAATCACTAAGTGCCTGAATCAACTACCAAATTGGTGATGTTTCAAAGAAATCACTGGACTAAGCTCAAAAGACCAGAAGTACTTTCAAGTTAAACAAAGTTCGACAATTTTATGACAAATACAAAAGTAAGTATCTGCCTATTTAGTGGATATGGAGTGAAAAATCTGCAGTATATAAGGTTACCAATTGCTTTTTCAAAAAAAAACTTTAAAAGCACACCTGGTACCTAGTAAATAAAGTTAAGGACCTGTTAAGAACTGCAGTGAAGAGTTTGTTCTTTACAGATTGCAGCAAGTCTGAGTTGAGGAAGTTCTGACAGATGCAAAATGTACACCTGTTGCAGGCGCACATACAGCGTAACCGGGCATGGCTGCGAAAACACACAGAAGGACAGGAGTTGAAATCTTGCTCATAAAATCAGGTGCACATTAGGACTGTGCCACAACCGAGAGAGATTTAGGAATAAAAGGTACATTTGAATGAGTAAGGAGAGGAGAAAAAAAATACACTGGGGAAGCAAGGGTACAACTACAGCTGTGCAGAATTTTAAGGTTAGATGTTCTACGTCTTAGACATTTTGGCATTACCACCATACACAGATCTTAATAGCAAAGCACAAACATGAATGAAAATGTTTGCTGAATTTATTTAAGTTTGTAAGGAAAGCTTCTAAAGGCTTCTGAGTATGTCTGCACAGCAATAGATAACACCCCTTTTTCAAAGGAAAGTAAGCCACATTTTCTACCAGTTTGAATGCACACTTTACAAAGTGACAGTTACCCCTACCTTTCCCACCCTAACAAACACACATGCTTGAAAACTAAGGAAGAAGCAGGAATATTGATATGACAAGACATTTGGTCAGTGCTACACTTTAGTGGTTTCCCAGTATTCCAGCGCTACAAAATAAATACAGGAGAACAAAACAAAACAAAAACTTTACAAATCTAATTCAATAAATTCAGTTTCAAATATTAAAAAATAAATCCTATTATTTTGGGTGAAAGTGACATTAGTTCTATTTAATTTAAAGCAAATGTCAGCTGTCATACTAGACTCCATCTGCTATAATATTTATGTAGTTCAACACCATATTAAAAGCTCCACCCACCAAAAAGAGATGCAAAGTGAGCTTAGCAACAGCGAGATGTGTAGTGAAGAAGAATGTGAGCTTAAGTATCTTCTGTCTGAAGACCAAAAGGTGTTTATACAGTAATTCTATTAAAAAATATAAGATCTATTAGATGAATGAACTGAAGCACATAGAAGTAAACACCCTGAAAATAAAAAAGGCTTCAAGTAGTGCATTGGGGGAACTGTTGTTCACTAGTGTCATTACTTGTAATCAACTATCAAGTTGAGCTATTAACAAGGAGTAAAGCACAGCTTATTCACAAGTCTCTCAAAAATACCAAGATATGAATATTGACATATTGAGTTATGCATCCACAGTAAGGACAGAACAGAACCCTACATATTCATTGGAATTTGCAAGACGAACTGGATGAAGTAGTGTACTCTTTAAAAAAATACCTTAGCAACAATAGCTGACACTGATTTATACGTTGGATACATAACAACTTTCTCAATTTGAAATAATTTGAAGATTCCACTCAAGTCACTTTCATCTCTCTGTTGCTATATCTCAGTGAGGCAGTTCCATCCTTGTGACTAACAATGACATGCAGTGGTATTGTGAGTGACCCATGCAATATGAAAAATATAACGGTTCAAGTACTTACGGATACATTGCCATAGTTGTCAGTTTAACAAAGATATCCTTACTCGGCACATCAACCGTATTACAAGTAAAGGCTTGAGGTGGAGGCATTTTGTGTTTTTTGCAGAATTCAGCAGGAGAAATACTATATTCCTGTCTAACTTCATGCAAGTCAGACTTTGCAGCTACCACTAAGCATGGTATTCTGCTATCCATGAAGTGCTGCTGCAATTTAAAGAAAAGAGTGAAAGAAACACTATATGATAAATTCACCCTGGAACAGCCCAAGCTGAACTGTTTGCAGCAGCATTAAGATACATTCAGTAGACTGAAGTGAGGCATTTCTAGAAACAGAATATTTTATATAGACAAGTAAGTAGACATTAGTTTTGTGTGAGTAACAAAACTGCATTTTTAATGCATCAGCCATATATGACCAGCACTCATAAATAAAATGTCTTTTAAACAGTAGAACTTATGTATAGGACTGGTAACTGACACTGAGTATTTTGTCAGTGAAAAAATACACAAATGTAAAGATTTGTGTATATAAATTATACAAACCTTAAAAATCCTGGCACAGTACTCAAAAGACTTCGGGTTACTGACATCATATACCAGGCAGACAGCATCGCATATGGTCTCAGCGTCAGTTAAAAATTCAGAATCACTGACATCATGTAGCTGGGAAAAAAAGACAGTCAGAGAGGGAGAAAAGCTTTGTCATTATGCAGTTAAAGAAGTTTTATAACTTCCTTTTTTTTCTCACAATTTTTATGGCTCATTTTTATGTATCCTTAGAACTAATGGACTGACTATAGGCAGAATTAACGAAAAAGAAATAGTAGGAATTTACCATACAGCCAATGCATGTGAGCTGTTAACATCACATCTGCAGGCAATCACAACCTCAGCATAAAAAGTTACATTTACTTTAACACAAAGTCTCAGATAACCATAGGAACTGCCATTCATCCTACAGAGGAAAACCACAGAGCAGAGGACTAGATCTTGGAAAACAAAGAAAGAATCATAATATCATAAAGGAAACCTACAGTGGAACAAGCTTTAAAGAAAGTATTTCACCCACTGAAGATTAACTTTAGCCGTCCTAATCACCCTATGTGACAGATTCTTCTCTACTGAATAGGTAGATTGCTTGCTGATAATTTATCATATGTTATAATGTGATGCCCTTCAGCATTAACATAATGGACTGGGTTCTGTACAATTTAGGTCAAGGTTTCAAAAATAACAGGTCCTGAACAGGTTCAGTTTAAAGTATTAACAATATGTAAAACCAAAAGTTATTTGAGCCAGAAAAGGAGTGGGGGGAAAATCCACATTTACAAAGACAACACAATTAAAACAGAAATTTGTTTGCAGAAGGCTCTGAATAATTCACGGAATTTTAAGATTAATCAGTCATATGCAAACAATAATGAGGCAACCTTACCAGCAAGTATTTCTCCTGTCCATATACATAGACTGTATTAATGGCATAGTAAGATTTGTGTTCTGCACGTATTTGCCTCTGTCTCTGAAAATGCAGAATTTCATGTTAGACCACAGCAACTTGCCCCTTTTAAGTTAGATTTGAACTGCTGGTTTACTCCCTTTATTAATGAATGGAAATTACAGTAATCTGTGGTTCATTTTGCAAGTAACTGCATAGCTATAATTCACAATGTACAAGTAATTATTGCGTGCAATAGCCATTTATCTATTTGCTAAAAATAAATAAATAGATAAATAAATACCACACCACCCCCCCCCCCCAGTAATTCTATATTCCCTCACAGAACTCTCCAAACTCAGTAATAAACAGCAAAGCTCTAAGATAAATTGATTTTGCTGTTTATCTCAAAAGCATATATAGGTGAATCTTACTATTAGATTTCTTCCAAGAAGAGCCTGAAGAACTCCACTTTTCCCACAGCCTTTCATTCCAACAACATTGCATCGGAAAACATTTCTCTGAGTCTGTTTTTTCTGAAGGTCTATCTTTTTATCTCTTGTTACTTTTGAAAAAACACAAATATTTTTCACAGGATGTCCATGCATGTATGTATGTGAAAACATGAAATAATTGTCCACTTATATTAAAATGCACAAAAAACAATAAAAAATATTAAATCAAATGTTTGAATTGAGCAGAAAGTAAAGAAGTATATAAGTGAAAAAAGACCATTTGTTTAAGCAATTTACTCTTGAGCAGAGTTCTAAATTTTAATTCCTAAATGGCACCAAAATTAATTTTTTTTTTATTACCTGTAATTGCTGATGCTTGAGATTCTTGTTCTGCAAGTATTGAATAGCCTAAATAACCCAGGTACTCCAGGCAACGCTGTACATCTAAGTATGTGGTTAGTCTAGCAGAGGGGACAAAAAAAGGTTTTTAAATTGTTAGCATCTGTGATACCAATTCTTTACAGTACTGATACAATCTTTTCCTCCTCTCTCCAGATTGACATCATAGAAGTATTCCTGGCACTACTGAAGGGCAAAGCACTGTGAAGGTAAATGGTGACAACTTTACCAGTCTTAATAGCCAGCAAAACACTATGAAGGCAGTACTTGCTGAGGCTTATCAGCCTACACTGTATTTTTTTTCCTCAGCAAATAATGTTTTCCTCATTTTCTGTATTTTCAACAGGAAAAAAACCTCATTATTGAACATCATTATTCATACTGGCTCTAAAGAGTATAACAACAGAAATAAATATTTTGACAACATTCAGGGAGATTTCCACAGCTTGAAGAGACACTTGTTCATAGTTAGCACTAAATCCTGGCCAAATCCTGAACAGGTTATAACAACTGTCTGAAGATTAGGCCACTTGATGGGTATAAAAATGTGACCGCTTGGGTCAATTTTCAACTATTAAACTTCCACTCTTTCTACTAGATTTTCAAGAAGAATCTACAAATGTATTATCATACATTTTAGTAGTTGAGAACTTTGGGTAAAGTATCACACTTACGTCCACTGAGAGAGAAACCCTTGATATGTAATCCACCCCCTTTCATTTGTACAAACAGTGTTGTTAACATCAGGTCCCCA
Organism: Haliaeetus leucocephalus; assembly: GCF_000737465.1. Taxonomy (NCBI): domain Eukaryota; kingdom Metazoa; phylum Chordata; class Aves; order Accipitriformes; family Accipitridae; genus Haliaeetus; species Haliaeetus leucocephalus. The sequence goes on from NW_010973082.1 coordinate 4,021,358, forward strand.
TGGCATATAAGGGAAGACTTTGAACAGATCTTTCAATTCATCAGGAGACAAAGCACAATCTCTATCCTGAAAACAAGCATACAATATCAGACATAAATCACTTAATTCATGTCTATTCTAAACTGGCATTTTCTTGCTGTATGCTTGCAAGATTCAACAAACTGGCGATAAGAAACTGAGCTGCTTTCTTTTTAATCATTGTTCTTTTCTTGTTTTTAAATAAGACTAAATATATGAGCTAGTTAAAAAAAATTTGGTAGTATAACTATAACTGCCAACTCTCCTTGTAGACAGAAATATAAATAGCAGGCTAGTTTTGACTGCATAGCTTAAGCCAGAGCCAGTTTGTGAATGAAATGACACAATGACAAAAATATACTTTTTGCTAGCAAAACTGCTAGCAAACTAAGGCTCTTCAGTATAAGGACACACACACACTCAAAAGCTTACCAAATCATGTTTATCAAAAATACTTTGAAGAAACAAGTATGCATGATGATTTAATTCTGTTGTGCAGTCTGGAGGAATTTTTAGCCTGTTTATTGAAAACAAATACAAGTGTTAAGTGTGTTTATGAAATAGAGAATATTAAAACTCAAAATACAGACTTTTTGAATTACAACATTTGGTATTTGATCTCTGCATTTAGTTTTAATAATTGATCTTTAAAGGGATCAAAGCACATACTTTTTATTAGGAGCATCTTCATATTACATGAGATATATATATATAGTAATCAGGTTTTTGTTTGGTTGTTTTTTGTGTTTTGTTTTGGTTTTTTTTTAATGGAAAATTACGCAGTTACATTTTTGAAAAGAAGCCACAGAGTTAGTCGATCTCTTAACTTTTTAATTTGGAGATTTTCAAAGGATCTCAAGTGCTATGAAAATACTGACAAGCTTTTTCTAATTTGTTGCCACATACAATAAGCAACTGCTCAGATTTACGTTCCAGTTTTTTATGAACAGTCTCTTTTGCCATCTTTCTTATAAAGAGAGATAGCAGTACATGATTTGGCACAAGAGACAGGAGTTCTTCCTTTGTAATTTTCAGTCACATGAAGATTTTGGCTGGTAGGTCATAAAGTAAGGGAGATACTTGATGTAACAACGTGTTAACCCTTTCCTCCTGCCAAAGTAGGAGGCAGCATAAATTAAACGCATGCAAGTTAAAGAAAGCTAAAATAAGTGATGCGTACGGAGGAAACAAGTACTCTGGCGTAAGCTCTAAGTCATCGTCATATCCAAATCGACGCAAAACAGTCCAAGTTGTTTCATGCCTTCCTCGCTGAATGAAAAGTGTGTGTAGAAAAAGAAAACCTAAAAATCAAATGATGAAATCTTAAGGCCCTGAAGTGCTTTATCTGCTACAAGTATTTTTAATAGAATCAGACTGAAAACAAAAAAGCTTGAAATACACATTCAGATTTTAAAGCTCCTGGGTGACATTACAGCATTATCTACACAGACTGAAGGTTCAGAAATCATGTTATTTGTCAAAGTATCCCTCAAAGAACTGTTTCCTTAGAACAACCCACTTGTTTCTTCTGGTTTTGTTTGCTTCTTTCAGTACTAGTATTTTAGAGGAACTTATCTGTATGATAAAATGGTAAGCCTTAGCAAGAAGTCTGGAGAATAGTCTCACGGAAGACTGCCTTTAGTTTTCCTGTACCAAAATAACTGGGTAGGATTTTTATTTAGCACTTTCCAGGGCTTCATGAACACTGAGATTTCACTGTTTAGTAAGGCTATGCCTTAAAATTCCACTCTTTACAATTTCTCACACATCCTGTTATATACCTAAGCTCCACAAGCAAAGCAGTTACAGTGATGCTCAGGAAAAAAAACGGTTTTTCTCCTTTCACTTTTGCCATATGCTCTGAGCAAATCTGTACAACATAGCTGTTAAAATGTTGACAGACACCACACCTTGCTGACAAGTGTTGCAGACAGTGAGCTTAGAGACAAGATACAGATTTATCTAGGAGACAATCTCTTTTGAATCAGTACACTTATTTGGATTCCAAGCTCTGTAACAACAAGAAAGACCTTACTTTATTCGCCCCATTATTCCCCATTTCAAGAATCCTTTGATATCATACTGCCACCACACCCAGCTCTTATAGTCTAAAAGAATCAAGATAGAGATCATATTCCAAAAGACTAGCTTTTTTATGTAAGAATGATTATCAACTGCATAAAGACACATCTTTTAATAGTTAAATTGGGCTTACCTTTTAATGTTAATCCATTATCCGCAACTCCATCACTTAGGTTTTTCCTGACTACATTCTTTACATCTTCCAAAGCTTGAGGTGCCAGTGGTGTATTAAAACAAATTCTCTAACAAAAAAACAAAAGGAGAATGTTAGGACCAGTGGCTACTAAGCTGGACAAACAGCATGTCCTGTATGAAATGCAGCCTTAATGTTCTGATAAGCTAGTAAAGGACAATCCAATTTCTTACTGGAAATAAAGGTGTACAAACTTTATTTTTAAATAGAAGCATTGGGGCTTGTACATTTAAATATTTTTTTTTTTATTTTGCTCTTGAACTAAAACTTGAACAATGGTTAAAAATAAAATTAATACCACTTCCGTTTTTACAAATCCACTCTTTTATGCTGCACTTGATACTTTTAGTATTTAGACCTGTTTCCCTTAGAATTCACCTTACTACTGTTCCTTCAAAAACAAATCACTTTGTTTTCTAGAATTACATAGTTCAACTATTAAGCATGGTGAAAAGATAAGCAAAAGAGTTACCTGAAAGAAGTTAAGCTCTGCATCATTGAGAGTACCATCATTATCCTGGTCAGAAATTCTAAAAATGCGAGTGAGTGCTTTAATACAGGCAGGTTTCATCTAAGGAATAGAAGAAAGTTCATTATCTTTCTAGGCTTGAATATAAAAAGATTACATTGAATGACATCAGGCAGCTCAATCAGATTAAAACAAATACTAGCCTTCATTTTACGTTTTTAGAATAGAGACATTCATACACACATATACAAAAATAAAAAGCAAGAGGAAACAAAATCCTGATCTAGCAAATTTATATCCATGATTTTAAAGCAATTATTCCACATTAAATATCTTTCTATTCAATTATTAGAAGAACCTCAAGTTCTTCACAAGCTGAAGGTGGTACTACTTAGTTATTTGAAAAAAAAAAAAAAAATCAATTCTCTAAATTCAGTCTTATTGCTACAGAAAACTCTAAAAAACAACTGAATGTTTCCCCCCCTCACCAAACATTTGGGGGGAGGGGGGGGAACAAGGCCTTGCAATCCCAGTGCCTTGCAAAAATAAACAGCTCTAGAACTACAGTCAACTCTTTCTAAGCAAGCACACTATCTCTATTCACCATTTCAACTATGACTTCAGAAGGCTTCAAACATCAAATATTGAAAATCTTCACAGGGCTCATTCATCTACCAGGCAAAGCATTGATCTTATGGACTATCTCTATGACAAAAGAATTGCTAGGATACCTTCCAAGTGAAGGAAAACACACACTGGTAATTCTCTCCCAACAACTACAGTGATGATGGACTCTTCTCTTCATAGAGGTCACACAGATTGCATAGAGATTGGTTTTGGAAAACCAAAAAGATTTCAGCACAACAATTTTATCACAACATTACTAACTCATAAAGATGATTCTGATGGAAGAAATCAAAACAGGGTTATTCTCTAGTTCTCTACTTAACAAAATATTTATGATTAAAGCAACTCTCCTACTGCCCAATACTAGACAAGGGTTATGTTTAAAGATTTTATTTGTATTTGCCCATGAAATTAATGTTTTTAAAAAAAAAATACTCCTGTTCTAATATGCTCAGCTAACTACCTGTGATACTTAAAAACCAGCTACACCACTTGTTTCTTATCCCTTTTGCCAAAGTCTCACAAGATGCTCAAAACATTCTTTCCCTTGAACCAGGCCAAGTCTGGAGTACTTTCCCTGAAATAGAGTTACTGTGAAATGTATATCTAAAGGAGAACTGAATTGAACACATGATTTTGTTCACATTACATTTGGCTTAAAGCCATTACCAAAGCTTCTCATTTTACTTAGCAGTTCACATGGGCAACAAAAAACTGTCTTCATTGCTTTGAATGAAAAGGAAAGACAGATTAGATTAATACAACACAAAACAATCACCATGGTTCTGGAATATAATGCTTGACATTTGGGGGTAGGGTGGTGGTAACAGAACACACTAAGAAATGCAAAATCCACTGAAAAGGAAAGAACAGGGAAGTGATTAACTCCCCCCCCCATATTATTTGTTCTTAGAATCTACTTATAAATACCTCTTTCTCCTCTGGGCAATAAAGAGGACCTGTAGGATGTAGAACAGCTTTCTGCGCATAATAAAATAGCTCAGATATATTCTTCAAGTTTTTGGCTGAACACTGAAAGAGAAATCCTTATATGGATTAGCTAGTTTCTTGACTATTTGGTGATTTCTTCTGAAATTTAAGCAAGCATCAAACTTTTAATGATCTAGCTCCCTCTAGTGGGTACAGTGCTGTTCTGGAAAAAAGACCCCTAGCCCCTGTCCCACTACAATTTGCTGTCATACCAAGAACAGAGAAATCAAAAAGTTGTATCTACTGGGGGGGGGGGGGGGGGGGGGGGGGAGATTCACGACCAATAATTCAATATTTTTTTTTTTTGTGGGATTGCT
>NW_010973082.1:4026204-4075309 GCF_000737465.1 Haliaeetus leucocephalus
CTAAACTTAGCATTCTCCCCCCCCCCAGAAGCCATTATATTATTTTCATGATGTAACTAAATATCACTGGCAGCCTATAAGCAAAACTAAACAATAGTAGTTTTAAGTAAATTGTTTTGATACACACTTAGATAGAAATGTATTTCTTGTTGATACTACAAAAACCACAGTCAAACACAAAAGTAACTAATCATATTATTATTATACAAAACCAGCATCAGTAGAAAAGCTATACAGACCATGTAGCCAAAACTAGTTATACCATAACAAATTTAAACACACCTGGTAAAAGCTGCCCATGAAATTCAAAATAAATAGCATTGCTGGTATATGTAACAGACCTACATACTTTAAATCTCTTGTTGCTTGGACTTCTTATATAAACTTTAAGTTTAGAATTTGCTTTTCTTAAACAATTAACATCCTCAACACTGGCCATTGACACCCATCGATGTGCAGCCTAATTCACACTTCTCATCTTTACTTATGCACCTGCTATCTTTGTCTGTCCTTTCATTGATGAGAGGAATCCATCGACTTGTTACCTAAAGTGGGTTTAAAAACAAACATGAAAAATACATTTTCAAATTTAATGTGACTGAACTGTGCACAAGTTCGACTATAACTGCTACTGCTTCTTTCCCAAGAAGGCACATATTTACCCACAAAGGAGGAAACAAATGAAAACTGGAGTTGATTAATGAGCAACTTTCAAAGATGACTGAAATGACTGAAAACTCAGATGTTGAAATGGACCAGAAGCAATAATACATCTGTACGTTCTCTTTAACAACTTGAGCTCAAACACCATCTTACGCATTTTGAATGTCTTGCCATTTTCAGCTTGCCAACAAGTAACAGTGCACAAGTAACATTTCAAGCAATAACTGGATAAAATGGGTTACCATACCTTATCAATAGAATTCTTGTTGTTAACAGCATATACTATACAAATCACATTTGCCTAAAATGAAAAGAAAAGAAAGGCATGGAATTCCACTGTTTAGAGTCTCTAGAGCAACACAGACAATTAAGAACCACATGCAACAACATCAGAGTAAGAACAGTTCCACCGTTGGTCAAAAACTGTGTCCCTGACTTAAGCTATTTGTAGCCTGAATGACAGCTTAAACCAAATAATTTATAGGTTGAGAAGTGCCAAAAAGCATGTCCTGCAGCGTGACGTTCACAGTTTATGCCTGCAGAGACCTATGTAACCAAGAAATCTAAACTAAAGAATCATAATATGCAGCCTCCACTCAAGTACCAAACTAAAAGTCAGAAATGGAACACAACACCATGACAGACTGTACAGAAAATGCACAAAGGTGCTCAGAAAGAACTGAAAATAGGAGACAAAGAATTATAAAATTACCAAGAATCCCCTGCTATTCATAAATGCAATAGTACAACATGACAGAAAGAACCGAAATGGATCTTTCCAGGGTAGCGTTATTTCTTTACAAAAACTGTCAGTCCCTTGGCCACTGATTAAAAGATGTATCGTCCTTTCACTTGGAAGGACAAAGTTTAAGCTCAATTCACCAACACAGTGGCAGTACCTACTTTTCTTAAATAGAGGAAGGTTTACTATAGCACAGAGCACAAAACAAACCAAAATTAAATGCCAAGCAATAAAAAGCAAGAGAAGGTTTTTTTCTTCAGTTTAAACTGAAGCCCATCTAATGAAGAGAACTTAAAAGGACAGATTTCTCCAAAGGCAGAACTGTTTTCTAGTAAACACTAAAATATACTTACCTGTGATATTTCATGATAAAGCTGCTCATCACTTTGCTCTGCTTCTGCAGTCAACAGAATAAGCCATCCATTAATACTAAACATTTTTGCAAACAAAACTGAAAAGTTAGGAAACTGAACTAGGGTATTTCACAAGGCTCATAAGACAGCCTTGTGAAAGCTCTTGTTATTTAAACATCTTTTTATAAAGTGCACTAGAGTGCTTCTACTGTAACAATGATGAAATTGATCCATTAACTCACAAGACAGTAAACCGTCTGTTGCACACAAATTTTTTAGCAGCTATTTTAAAGAGGAATAATTACATTTGTAGACAGATTCTCTCTGGAATAAGTCAGAGTTTGCATCCGGCTACATTTATCAACAGACCCTTCCTGGGGCAGTAAGTAGCAACATTGTTCTATAATGTAAACTTTTACAACAGAATATGGCATGTGTTACTTTTATTGCAGTGTCAGTTTTTTTTTCAGTGAGACCAAGCTTCTGTTAACTGAATCTATGAAACATTTCATCCAACAGAAAGAAAAATTCACTCCACATAAATTTAAGCTCAAGTCCAACAAAAAACCCCCCACATTATTTCTTTGTTTCAAACAGGTAAACATACCAAATATATTTCCTCAGCAGTGGTGGGAGAGAGAAGACAGGAAGGTATCTGCTAACATGGCCTAATTCTTGGCTTCCATTATAAATGGCAGAAAGATTTTTCTAGCTGTGCAACAGTTCCATATATTTATGATAGCACATGAGCCTTGATACTGAGCCTATTTATCTATTCAGTAAAGTCAAGGAGATTAGAATATATCAGAAAAGAAAAATACAAAATCTGAAACTAACACAAAAGGATAAGGTGTCCAAACTTAGAAATTCAGAAAGACATAGAATATAAGGTATGTAAAGTCTCCCGCATCTTAGTAAATTCTTCACCGAAAGAAAGAAAAATAGTTTTGAATTCCATGAAAGTACCCACTTTTGTATCAACCTGTAAATATGTCTGTCACACAAAGAACAATAACTTCACTGGAATATTGCTACAGCTGTCTTTCATGGAAGTACCTACAGCCGTTAATGTTAGCCTTTGAATTATTAGGACCAGCCATCATCATCTGATTTTGTTTCATCCGATGAGTTTCTACTTTAATCTAGTGTTTTCCTACATGCAGCTTTGGTCCATACCTGTATGACTGTTAAAGACGCTATTGAATTAGATAAACAATTCCATACCAAATCAGTCAAACCGTAATGGTATTATGTAGTCCTTACCTGAATAATCCACTATGTGGGTTGGCACTCTTTCAGGGGTGACATCAGCTGGAATGGTGATTTCTTCAGCTCGTGGTGGAACCTTGGGTTGTAAAGAAACAGCAAGAAGAATCCTTTAAAGATAATCTAGAAAATCCAGATGGTCAAAAAGAGTTGTATACTGTAGTACACCTGCCAATTAGCTTTAAATAGAAAAACTTATTAGTAGTTCAAGTACTTTTGGGGGGGTTTTTTGCAATGTACTGAAAGTCACTGCTACTTTCTCATTATTAGTCTACTTACTGAATAAGGAACTTCCTGCATGCTTTGCAATAAAGCAATATTGTTAAGGGATTCAATGAATGCTTCTATAAAATTCAAATCCACTATATCCAACCACCTATACAGAACTACTACAACAGTGAAAACTATAAACAAAACTTGAATTGCAATTTACTTTAAACAAAAATGTCATATAAATAAAAGTTCTAAAATTTCAGGGGTTATCAGATTCAGCCAATTACTTCAAAGGGCTACACATTCTTTAGCAGGAGAATAACATCAGAGTTAGCATGCCATTATTGACAAATTAAATACTGTTTAATCTATGTTTAAACTTTTTAATTTTTGCACAAGATATCCTGATCCTACTCCCACTGAAAACAGTATAAGAACTATCCCTGCAAACAGTGCATGAGTTGTTAAAAAAAGTAATAAAATATTCAAGATATGGCAAACAAGCATGACAGACAAAATACAAGTCTCAATTTTTACACAATCATAACCTGACAACTTCCTTGCTTCTGACAGAGTGCTAAACATTAAGTTCAGAAAAACCTGCAAAGCAAAACATGATACTAATAAAAGGCGTGTTCTGCAAAATGCTGTAAACTAGCTATGATTGCTGGCCCTTTTTTCCAGAGACCACTAATCCATATTCAGGAAGAGTCAACTTAAACCTAATTTTAATGAAAACTTCATGCACAGCTATTTATTGCCTTTTACCTGCTGACACTGAACTTTCATGATACTTTTGTTTTCTTTTAATAAAAAAAAAAAAAAGAAAAAAAAAGCCAGTCACCAGAAGAATGGCTCTTTGTAGAGCTTCAGGCTCTACTTACATCTTCATCAAGAATGATTACAGATAATACCCAGTATATTAAACACTATTTCAAAGTCTGTGAAATGTCTGTTACACACACCCGTATAGCTCTGATCTGCATGACTGGCCTGCAGGAATTGTATGTGTCTCTTTCAGCAGTTTATATAGGATGCAGGGTTTTTTTTAAGTTATTTCTGTAAGTTCAGGCAGATTTTGTGTAATATATAAATGATGCTTTTTCTCTCAACATGAATTTAGAGAAATATTCTAGATTATACTGCAGGAAGAAGCTGAGAAGTGAATAGAGGCCTATGATTCATTAAATACATCAACAAACAACCTGCCAAAGGAATGGGTCCCTGAGCAGTTTAAGAACAAACAGAAACTGGAGCTCATTTTTACCTGCAAGGTTGGGAACTAAATTCAATTATGTTAACAATCTAATCTTGACTCATGAACTGTGGTAACCTACTGATTTGCATTAAACACAGCGCAGTGTAGATTCAAAGAGCAGCACATGATGTCTATTTTAAGACTTGTGATCAGAAGAAATAAACATTCATGTTTATGTGTAAAAAGCTTAACTATTTGCAGCAACTACAGTTCTTTTTACTGTATAAAGAGAACTATATGCTGCTTTTTTAAAGGAATAAAATGTAGAAGTAGCTTTACTTTTATTCTGGAAGAAAGCAGTGTTTTCGGCGTTTTTTTACTTCAAAAGAGTCAGTAAAACACTCTTAAAAAAATAGAAGCAAAGGCAATGCCTCGCTTAGTTACAAAAAATGGCTAAGTATAAGCTATACAATGTGACTTTTTAATTCCTCATCTGTTTTGCAATCTATTTGCTCTTTAAACACAACACTCGAAAAAAAATTGAGTGTCTTGCCTCTTTCAGCACTCTTCCATTTATGAGTCTCTAATGTTTAAATCTGCTGCCAGTTATGAGCAGCTTCAACTGCTTAAAAAACCTAACATTCCTCAGATATCAAAGAATTAGTTTAATTAACCATGTGAAAAACAAGAAAGGAACTTGGATAAAATTTAAATTCCTAATCTTCACACAGAGATATATTTAAACCAATCTACATCACTCTTCCAGAAGTCATTAATGCAGTTTTAGACTTTATTTTTTTTCTAAATAGGAAACATTATTTTAAAGCAGAGCCTATTAACTTACTCTTTGAAAAAAATTATACAACAGGATAGAAATAAAACTTAGAAAACAAATAAGGATGCTCTACCTCTTCTGGAAATTCTTCACTGACAAGAGACATAATTAGTGATGTCTTCCCAACTCTGGCTGAAAAAGCATTAAAAACAGAGATTAGATAATTTGGTTTGGTTACACTCAATAGTTGCATCCCATCTTAAAACAGGAAGTATTTTAAAAACATTTTCCAACTGACCATGTTAAAAGCTTTTTATCTGTTGTTTAAACATAGTACGTATGGATGACAGCAGTTCTCTTGTAATTCTTTTATTGTAAAACCTTAGGATCCATTTTACACTTCTGCATTTCATCCAGAAGGGAATCAAATCCTGTTCTGTCTCACACAAAAGAATTAGCAGGTTTTAACCTTAATATAGAACACTTAAGCAAACAAACAACAAAAATTCAAACCAAACTGGAAATGCTTTAATACACCTTAATAAATAGAAACAAACAAAGCACACAGAAAGGAATTTAGGAATTAACTATTTTTATAGTATTCTTGATGTGATGGTTGCACTTCAGTCCTAAACTACCAAGGACAAGAGCTGGACAAGACGACATGGCTCTACCATCAATGGACAGAATCTCCACAAACTAGTTTGACTACTTTGCAAGTGCAAGAGCATAATCTCCTTGATACAAGTGAGCTGCCCCAACAAAAAGTGAAAAACAATGAAACGGCCAACCCTTCTAAAGTCACAGTTTTCTTAACCCAAAAAGAAGAATATAATCTCTGCTTCAATATCCAACTCTATTCAACCAAATACATGACTCAGTTTACCTGCGAAGTTCAGACTTCTGATATCACAGTTTGACTTCTTGGTTTTGAGAATCTTTAATGTGACCACTTAAAATTAAGAGCTGGTAAGTTTTCTCAGGGTTCCCCTCTCTCTAAAAACCTTCATCTGTCAACCTCCTGTTCCTTTGAAAGCCTTGAAAGACTATTACTGCTTTATTTGTTTGTGAGACTTTTCTTAAAAACCAAAATATTCAGATTCAAATATTATCAGGAATTGTATATTTCTGACAGCCCTCAATTCAAGCAAAAACCTATTTCATCCTGGATGTATAGCATCTTCGCTAGCATGCATGTTTTATCAACCAGGACATTGCTCGCAATCAGTCAGAGCCTGTATCACTGTTCCTACTGAAAACAATATATAATGTTACCAACTGACAGAAGTGGTTTTGTTGAGATCACTGCATTTACACTTATCTATTTAATTGTAGGTAATTCTGACTATGGGAGGAAGAAGAGATGAAACTGTACAACTGATTGGTTTTGTGCAGAAAATGGTATTACTGAACTGATGGTCTAGTCAAAGTACATTCAACTTATCCAAGTCTATTTTTGGTATGGTAGCAAAGGGCCTTCTGACATCCAGAAATAAAAGCTTCCCTTCATCACAGTAAAGTTAAAGAGTATTATCCTGGTATCCTAGTTTAGGTTGGAATAAAGTTAATTTTCTTCTTAGTAGCTGGTATAGCGCTGTGTTTTGGATTTAGGATGAGAATAATGTTGATAACACACCGATGTTTTAGTTGTTGCTAAGCAGTGTTTATACTAAGTCAAAGACTTTTCAGCTTCTCATATTCCCCTGCCAGCAGAAGCTGGGAGTGCACAAGGAACTGGGAGGAGAGACAGCCAGGACAGCTGACCCAAACGAGCCAAAGGGGTATTTCATACCATATTACATCGTGCCCAGTATATAAACTGGGGGGAGTTCACTGGGGGCACCACAGTTCACGGATTGGCTGGGCATCAGTCAGCAGGTGGAGAGCAATTGTACTGTGCATCACTTGTTTTGTATATTCTATTAGTAGTAGTAGTATTTTCCCTTCCTTTTTCTGTCCTATTAAACTGTCTGTATGTCAATGCATGAGTTTTACTTTTTTTCCCCTGATTCTCTCCCCCATCCCACTGCAGGGGGTCAGGTGGGAGCGGGGAGTGAGCAAGCAGTTGTGTGGTGCGTAGTTGCTGGCTGGGGTTAAACCCCAACACCTGGGGAGGAAGACTTTTATTTTTCTTAGGGAGAACAGTTGTAAATTCTTCCCCAGTGGTATTAGCTGGAGAGCAGTAAGATGCGGGTTTCTTAATGGCAATGTGGTTGTGTTTTCATCAAAGACAGTCATACGAGCTAAAACCATAATTTACACTGCCAGGTGTCCTCTTGCATAAATGATGTCTTAAGTTTCATCCTGACAGAATTAAAAGAACTTTAAAAGCTTTCCTATTTCCATAGATAAGTACCTTCCTGATAGGCAAATAAAGATATTAGGTAATTACTGAAAATAGTGCAGCGTATTTTGCATCTAAGTCAGCTTTAATTTGAAACAGTGACAAAACATGTTGGCTTTGCAGATATAGAAACTCATTTCATTAATTTTATATGACTGAAACCAGAAGATTATGGACTACCATTTAGTAAAGATGTTCTGTGTTTATAAGCCTCTGATACACTTCCAAGTGTTCTAGAGTTGGTTTTTTATGAAAATCTGTAAGTTCAAGTGTAGAGTTTTCATTTATTTTGCTTGAATCTAGGTCAAACATTTGCCTTTCCAATTCTGTTTATAGTCTTAAAAATAACAGCCTAAACAATATCAGCTGACTAGGATGAAGAAAACAGCACAGCACTTTGTGATAATCAACTCTTCTTTTTCCTCCTATATAAGTATTTTAGGTCATGCTGCATAAAATAACATGCTGAACATATTCTGAAAATTATTGGTTATTAAAAATTTGTGTTTGCACTGTGGATACCAGCACTAAAACAACCTTAAACCTAAAGTGCAGACCACTGGGGATGAAAGGCTGTGTTTTGGAACAGGCTTACAACAAAAGGTCTTCATATGATATTTCAGAGTCTGAATCTGATGGTCCACTGTTATCATCTAGCAAGTATTAGTCTTGACTAACTTGTGGTTTCAGACTAATATATAAAGACATGTGTATAAAACAGTACTAGCAGTATAACTGACAAGTTTTACTGATTTGTAAAACAAATTTCTCTCTTCTGTTTGTTACAATTCCAACTGAAATACAATATAAAGATGCTCACGATCTCTGATGTGTGCCATGTACTATAGGTTGCTATATTTAAGAGACCTGTATCTTTGAAATTTTCAGTTGAACACACTGCAAACCTAACTGCCAAATCAAAGCACCTGTTATACCTGTACTTAAACTACTGTACACAGCCAGTTCAGAACACACCATTACCAAAGAAACTAAGGTAAATCAGGCACACATTCTGAAGAGAAATTCAACTGTGTATTCAAATGCACAAATACATTTCTAAATAAACCGAGTCTTGTAAAACTAGCCAAATGCAACCTTAATGATTTAACTCTTTCTGCATAGTACCATCTCCCTGAAGATTCCTCTCTAAAGAAGTCATACAGGATCTTTCTAGTCTGTATAGACAGAGCCAACCTGCACTATAAAACAACTGCATAAACTGTACTATAAATATATATGAGGTACTCAACTCTCAGGAAAGCTTTGTTAGTAGTACTACATTCTTAGTATAATTAAGTAATTTTACTAATAACACTTGGTAATTACTCTGTATTCTTTTCTTGTAAGGAACTTAAGCGCACTTTTACAAACTAACAAAACAGAACCTCCTTGCTGCTACTTACATCAGTAAGAAGCTGTATCTTTGAAAGCCTAGCCACTTATTTGGGTACCTAAGTGTGAACTTAAGGACATAATTTTAAAAACACATGAAAAAGCACAGACCCATTGTAACTTTCGCATGCACGTAAGTACGTGCAGTTTAGTCAAGGTCATACAGTAAGTTAACGGCAGAAGCAGGGATCTGGACTCCCTGGCCCTGTCCTAGCAACAAATCCGCAACACCCGACTGATAACCGCCTGGAGCACATCTGGCCACTGATCTCCACACTCAGTAAATAAGAAAGATTTAAGTTTGGTTTCCATACACACACACACAAAAAAAAAAAAGTTCAAACGGGACGTGACCAAATACAGGGCAAGAATTTCACCCCGGTTTCACCTCCCGGGACCCAAGAAGCACGCCAACTCCGCAAGCCGACTTGCACGCTGCCAGCTCGGTACCCACCGAAGGGACGGGAGATGCCGGCAGCTCCCGGGCCGAGCGCGCCCACAGCCTCCCGGGCCCACCGGCGCGTCCCTCCCGCTGCTGTAATCAAGCACGGAGCGGTCACGGGGCACCAACCCGACCTCTGCCACCCACGCAGGGCCGGGGCTCCCCTCCTCGCCCGGACGACCTGGGCCGGGCTCACCGCCCCTCGGCGAAGGAGCCCGGGCAGGGATGAGGGACACCCCCCCCGCCCCCGGCCCCGCAGCACCAGGGCGATCTGACAGCCGGCGGCATGGCGACAGCAGCTCTCCCTCACCCCAGCGGCCCCCGCCCTGCCCCGGGGCCGGCCCGGCCCTTCCCGCACTCACGTTCTCCCACCAGCAGGATCCTCACGTCCTTCTTCATGGCCCCGCTCCCTGGCCCCGGCGCGGGGCGCCTCACATCGGGCTCGGCGGGAGAAGCGGAACCGCTGCGGCCTGGGATCCCCTCACGCCGCGAACCGCCCCCCCGCTTTACCCCGCACCGCCTCCTCCCCGCCGCGAAGCGGGCGGCGTACGGCGGCTCGCGAAGGACAGACTTGGGGAGGGGCGGCCCGCGCGCCTGCGTGCGGCTGCGCGGGGCGCTCGAGGCCGCGCGCCGCCCTCAGGCGATTTGCGCGGCCGCCCCTCTCAGAGCCCCGCGCCGGGTTAACGGGTCCCTGCCCCGCTCTGAGGGGGAGCGCTGCTCCGGGCTGCCCCGGGACGGTGACTCGGGTTTCTGCCGTTAAGGAGCCACGACGCAGATTTCACGTACTGTAATGAAACGGTGCTGGCTGCAGTGGTGCGCCCGACAACACATCAGAAGCGAGACAACACACTCGCCTTTCCATTGTGTGGTAATTTATGATCCAAACCGTAACAAAGCGTATGTGGAAAGTTAGAGGTACCCTGGGAGTTCATCATGCTGTCGCTGGTCTTCTCCAGATGGACCAGGAAAGGACACATCAGTCCTGACAAGAGGCAGTGGTGTCAGCTGTGCATTACGCTGTTGGCAACACTGGGAGAGCGCTACCCCCCAGACTTGTAGAAGCTGATACACACACCTCTGGGATCTGACAAATGTGCATGTAGTCCAGAGTGCTTTCAGAGTGTTCAGTGACAGCAAAGGAGAGTAACCTTGAAGATTACCAGCAGTTCTGTCCCTGACTTTAAAAGCCATGGAGCTCCATTTGGCTAAATGAGCTGTTTGAATCCCACATGCTTTATTCACATTAAACTTCTTATTTTGGTCATTCTGGAATGCCACTGTCTTCCTGAAAAAGCTTTTGCTTCTTGGGAACTCTGTTTTCAGTTTGCCTGCATGAAGCAGTGGTCCTCTCAGAAATTCAGCTGTCAGTAGGTTTTGCAGGATCTCAGCTCTGGCCCCGTCACCCCTCACAGGCAACAGGGACCTCCCTACAGCTAGAAAGATGCGACAAACAAGGGCCGAAACATTGCCTGTATGCTGGCAAGGAAACTCGTAGAACCTCTTGTTCCCTCAGGCAAGAAAAGATGGTCCTCTCCATGACACATTGCCTGTTTGCTGGCTCTTTAAAAGAGCAATAAAGTGACCGCATGATTTATTAGCTGGTACAAACACATTTGAAAACATCCTCTTCCAAAACCATCCCTGTGGTCACACCACCACCAGGAGTGACAACCCTTTGACCTAGGCAAGACTAAAACAAGATACGGTGCCAGTGAGATGATGTTCTTCTGGGACACCTCCCTGAAGTGTCAGGTCCTCAAATACAAAGCCTATTTCCTGTAGTTTAGTACCTACTCTAAAGAGAAAGGTTTTCATGCATGAGATCAGTAACATGCTTGCCCTCTGAGCGTTCCTTACTCAATCAGATATTTCTAAAGAAAGCTCACTTGACAGAATGTAATGACATCATCTGTTCTCCTGTAATTTTTTGGATCAATGTAGGAAAATGAGGTCCATGGGAAGGGCTTATCCTCAACCTCAGAGCTTCCTTGGTGCATTCCTTCCTAGGGATATCCTGGGACTATTTAAAGCTGCTTAAGAAATCTACCTCACTCCCACACTGATGGTTACCACCTTTAGTATACACTGGAATTGCTTTAATGAAGAATGGCTAGATCAGAGCACAGCATGAAGAAAAGCAGAGCAGACAAAGATTTCCACGAAAGCCTGGGTAGCTATATACTCCTTGGTAAATTCCTGTGCTAAACACTGAAGCTTGTGTAGAAGTTCTGCAGTCATAGGCAAAATTGTCACTTTTCTGAACAGGCTTTATCTCCTGTTCGTATGATTTATAGTTAAAGATCCATTTCTTTCTAGACTATATAGCCAGAAAGCAGGGTAAAGAGGATTTGAGGTATTGATTTCAAAAGTATGCAAAAGCATTGCTTTGTCAGTGATAGAGTAAAATGACACAGTCTTCTTTTGTAGCTCCAGAAGAACTCCAACCTTCAATGGTTTATCCTCGTGTAACAATGTCTCTTGATCCTTATGCCATGCTGACAGCTGCTTTTTGGAACCTAGCCATTCTACACACCAGGAATGCTCTGTTCTTCCTAATTTGTCCCTTTTACCAATTGTTCCATGAGCAACTCCAACAGCCCATCCATCACTGTCCTTGGTAATTACTTCCCAGTAGTGGCACCCAGTAGAGAAGCTCTGCGAACACATCACTTGGCTGATGCTGAATCTGTTGGGCAATGGTTCATAATCAGTTGGGTAGCTGGAAACCATTACTTTCCTGTTCTGGGCTGTGATTGCTAAGCGCTTATATACTCTTGTGAGATCAAAAGTCACATCATCTGCCCCTAGAAGAGAGAAAGGAAAATATTCTCACCTGCAGGCAATAAGAAGGCAGAACACCTCAGTATTTACTTGCATCCTAAATAACAGTGGATGTGCATCCCTACTCAAGAACAGAAATGAAAACCAGTGATCATACAATAAACCTTAATCGAAGTTCAATCCTGTGAACCAGCAAGAATCCTCAACCAAACACTAACAACTGTATCCTGAGTGTACTGAAACATTTAACAGGCACAATTGTGTAAACATCCATGACAGACTCATGCACCCCAGTGGGAAGGTGAAGGTACTTGGCACCCTACAGCATGGAACTTATTCCTAACCACAATGTTAGTAAAAAATTACCCTTTTGCCAATAATAAATGGGATGCTTACCTTAATAAAACTTACACAGTCATCTGCTCACTGGGACATGTTCTTGCATATTTTATCAGCAAAAACATTTGTTTTGTGTTTTAAGCTACAGCTGTAGTACTGTGTGTTGACTGTAAAAATACTTCTGTAAAAACGATGCAGAATTCAGACAACAAATGGAGTCATTACGGCTTAACACAGTAAAGATTAGTAAGGTGCAGCAACTGCCCATACACCAACTTAGACCCTGCAGCCAGCACAAGCTACAACACAGCTTATATACCTCCATGAAACAGGTTTCTTATCCTTTTTATCTTGCATATGCAGTCAGGTATAGTATTGCATTATGCTGCAGTAACAGATTAATTCATGGTAACTTCATTGTGTTTCTATGCTTCAGGTAAAGAGCCAGATCTCCTGCTGATGTTTGTAAGTACAGTTTTCTTCAGCAAATCCACAGTCTCATAGTCACTTGAATATTGTTATTGAAGAGTCATGCTGGCTTGCATACTTACACTGAGAAAACTGGCTTGAAATCATTGGTTCTGGATTTTTAGCTGCAGACTCTGGAGATAATGAGCAGACACTTGTCTCCTGATGCAAGACTGGAGCTTGCACTAAATAAGAAAAAAATCAAAGTGTTAAGGCACTTCTTCAAAATGTAAATAGGAAGTATTTATGCTTCTAAAGGAAGCTAGTAGTTAAAGCACAAAACAGAGTTGCTTTTTTGATTGTATAAATTATCAAAGGATGTGTAGGCAAACATTTTTATCCAAAAATGTATGCCACTGCCCTAAGTGTGGTCAGAATGGAGCAGTCAGAAAAGTTGGATGGGTAAAGCAGTTGGATCTTTCTATGCAGATAAACCAGTTTCTGTCATAAAAGTGTTCATGGTGTTCTCTGTTTTTTTCCGAGTATCATGTGTTTCTTGTGTTACTTGCACATGCATTTCACAAGCACAAAGTAATTTTTTATGCTAATTGCTGACCAAAAAGCCTGACATTCAGCCCTACAGCTCTAAGGGCTCTTTCTAATTTTCTATGATATTGTAGCACATATTTACAAGACTCATTTGCAGACACTTCCTGATGTGGTTACATAATACACTGCCTTCATCATGAAAGACATCCTTAGAAGTTCTTGCCCCACACCTCTGCCCACTGATTCCTTGGTTTTGCTAGTAAAAATGATTGTGGAGCAAAGCTGTAAACTCAAT
This sequence comes from Haliaeetus leucocephalus, assembly GCF_000737465.1. Taxonomy (NCBI): domain Eukaryota; kingdom Metazoa; phylum Chordata; class Aves; order Accipitriformes; family Accipitridae; genus Haliaeetus; species Haliaeetus leucocephalus. The sequence goes on from NW_010973082.1 coordinate 4,039,965, forward strand.
TGCTGAAATGATCAAGATAAGAAAAACCCTGAGATAAAAATATGATTAAGTATCTGGGGGTTTTGAGAACCAGTGGTTGAAAAAGGCAGGTAGTGTTGGAAAGGGTGGGAAGGGGAGGATTGCCCCTCAGTGGCAGTGAGGCTTTAGGTGGGTCTTAAGTCGCTCTCAAAAACACTCAGTCATCTTTCTACAGCAGACAGACAGTGCTACGAGGAGGAGAACTCCATAGCAAAGGCCATACCAGATCTAAAACTTTGCTTTGATACAGCTTTTGGTGGGAGGGAATTTTCTGTCTGTTCTTAGCAAAGACTTTCCTGTTATATTACTCTATATTTAGAAAAAAAATATTTAAATGGATTATATTTCATTCTCCATTACTGGCCTGCATGTCAGTCAGTTCTTTTCTTTTGGGCTCCCATGAAAAAAGTATAAAGTAATCATATTGTCTCCCAAACTGCATGGAGGTTTATAACAATCACACACATGCACACCTCTTTTCCCTGAAGTTTTTGGTTTCCAAAGTTACAGACCTACCTGTTTGTAAGAATGGTTCTTTCATACAGATCTTTACTGTAGGGTCAAAGTAGTGCTGAATTACAGCAGTCCAATCCCCCCCCCAAAGTAAGAGACTGAGTTGAAGAGGGTCACATGCAGGACCCTGCTAGATACAGTCCCTCTAAAAAAGAGATTTCAAAAAAAGGAAAACTCACCTGGTGGGAACTTCCAAGAATATTTCTCCAAAATTAAAATTTCCATCTTTCTCTTAAGATCTTCTACAGCACTTTTGACAACATTAAGCTTCTCATCAAGTGTAATTTGATTCCTTGTTGAAGGTAAGCCTTTGTAACTATGTCTCTCAGGTAAGTCACTCTAATAATGACATAAAAGAATGAAGGGCAAGATGTAAACAATAGCAGTTATTTCATCTAGCATATCAGATGATTTTATAAAGCCAGAGCGGAAAAATAGCAGTGATCTCTCTAAAATCTTATTCTTTGCATTGAGAGCTTCCTTTGTAGGATAGTTGTCTGAGAGAACTAATCTGAAATCTTACAGAAAACGTGAAAGGATAGTTTATTCTTAATAAAAAAAATAAAAGAATTTGTTTTCCCCAAGAAAACTAAGAATGGGACTGGTTTTTAATATATATTACAATTTCCTTAAGTATACACATGTATACACAAACTTTCTCTTTTTAAACTTTCTTCTTGTTCTAGAACGCAAACCAAAAGTTTTACAACGTATTAATATGGGATCTAGCATAAAATACTCACAAAAGGGTAAGCATCATTTGCCTAAATTTAGAAATTGTGGAAATCTACATCTGAGCTTGTTCTCTTAGTCTGCCTTTACAGTCTGTGGAAAGAAACAGGCCTTTTGAAGCCTTGATTAATCTCGTTTGCAGGTAGGCGTCTCAAGTAGGCCAGATGACTCACACTCTAAAAGTACCCGTTTCTCTTCATTGCCTGTAACGGGACTCTGGATCAGATATAAATACACGGTTACACGAGGTGAATTCCTATGTAGGCCCCTGTGCCTTGGCCCTGGAAGTCCACTTTTGCCTCCTGGCATCGTCACACCCAGTGAGCCCCACTCCAAATTCCTGCTAGCTAATTTGCATCATTGGAATTGTTGTTTTCAAAATCACAATGGGCTCTGCAGAACTGAAAGTGCTTTAACTGCCTCTTTTGAGAGCCCTTGACATATTTTCCCCAAGAAAGTTGTTAGAAAGTACTTAATAACTTTGTGAGTTCTTTAACTTGCATATATATGTGTATATACATATTCTGGAAAATAAAAAGATAATAAAGGATCTTATCTTAACCTTAGATTTGACTCAGGACCAGATTGAAGCAATGCAGTCCCCACTTCACTCCAGCTCACCAACGTCCTTGGAACAAATCTAGCTCTGAATTGCATCCCCAGCCTGTGCCTTTTCTAACACTTTTCCCCTTTGAATTTCTCACTCCAAACTTTCCCTGGTAACAGCAATGTCTGTGGATTGGTGTCATTGTCTCTAGTAAGAATAGTGCAGTGGGGACCTGCAAGTGCTCTGTACGTGTTCAGCTATCCAAGACGGTTAGCTTAAGAGTTTCTACTCATATTATGCTACTTCATTTCATCACTTACTGTTTGGGCTTGGATGTCTGTGAGCTTGTCCACTTCAACACAGAGCTGGTGAATAGTCTCTTCAATCTTCTGTTGAGCTGCTTTTTCCTCTTGTTCAATAAATGTCAGTGTGTTTCTCTCCTGTCTTTCAACATATTCCTTCATGCAACAGAAATCTTTAGTAATCTGGCTTTTGATCTGAGATGTATATTCCTGAAAGGCAGAAACCATGGAGCTCTTTGTGTTGCTAGAAAAGATGTGTGGAATTTGAGAATCTATTGCCCTATCTAACGTGCTCTTTGACTGACCCCTGCAGACCAGAAACAGCTACCTTTATTGAAAGGAGTAAAATATATTTGATGTTTGACAATATATCCTGCGTTACCTGCAATGAGATTTTGGGCATGTTAAGGTTCTTGACTATTTTATCTTTGCTTGACAACTAACAAAGATCGATATTCCCTCTTTATGATTTGTATTTTGCATCTAAGAGTACCAGAAACATTCAGGCTACTGCTGGGTTAGACAGAAAAAGGCAACAATGCACAACTCCAGCAGCCTTTGTGCCAGCCAAGACAGGAGTTAGTACAGCTGGTGCCATAGTTCATTCTCATCAATAAAAACAGAGTTGTGACAGCAAAAGAAGGAAACAAAAAGGCAGATTCCTGCTCTGGAGTGGAAGGCTACACTGGAGTCAATCACATCTCCAGGTGGCAGCGGAAACAGAAGATAACTGCAGGTAATGAACGTACAATGTGTACCTTTGTTTTACTGAGATCTTTCCTCAAGAGATGGATGGTCTCTATAGTCATTTCTAGTTGCTTGGAGATGTCCCATATCTCGTCCTCCTTTAAAGTAACACATTGGACCATTTATCTATATAACCCTCAAAGAAAGCATGACTAGGTTAAGCAGCAGGATAATAAAAATCCCTACATCACTGACATTAGTTAAGCACTGGACTGGTTGAGAAGGGGTCTGGAAGACAATTCTGAGTGGGAATAGTCAGAATGAAGTCAACATGCAACAGTCATCAATTACATGTTCAAACATAATTGTGAGCTTCAGCTCTTTGGTCGACCACAGAGACTGAAGAAGACTTTTTGGGTACATATGTGCTAAAATAATGAAGGTCACAGATTTTTCTCATATCCTCCAAGTCTTGGAGTTATTTTAAGCAGAGATCTAGATAATGAACCAGTCCCATTTTGTGCCATTCAGCTGGGTGGAGCTGTAGCACTGTATAATAATGTCACGTGTCCTTTCAGGAGTCTCCAATGCTACGCTGGTGCAATAAATAACACTCCGCACAAAGAACGCTTATTACTATCGTACACCAGCTGAATGTGTACAGCTATTAGTTCTTCTAATTCGGCTATGCAGTCCTCAATGTATCAGACACCACCAGTGAACCCCAAACACTGCTTTAGCTAAACCTATCGGCTCAACGTACACGATATTGTCACGACAACGCTAATATTAGCATGGGAAATGCCAAGTATCCGGGGGGGGAGGGGCGGGGAGCGAAAAGAAAGATAAAGTTCACTCAGTCCTAGCCACGTCCCCACGTTCGTTCGTGACCCTGGGGAAGTATTTAGAATTGTGGCCAGAGCTGTCCCGGGAGAGGGATGCCGCGGGGGGGAGCCCCGGGCTGTCCCGGGGGCGGTGGGGTGCCGCGGGGGGGGGCAGCCCCGCGCTGCCTCCGGCCGTACCTGCTTCCCAGGTCGCCCCGCCGAGCTCCGGTCGTTGCAGGCAACAGCTCCGGAGGGTTTCGGTTCACCCCGTGCTTCCAGCCCTTCTTCCTTCACCGCCTGCAGGATTAAGCTCACCAAAGCGGCCAGCTCCCGGTTGGGCCGCAGGTCCTTCAGCTCGAAGCCTTCCCGGCAGAGCGGGCAGCCGGCGCGCTGCCTGCCCTTGCAGTACTCGACGATGCAGGGCCGGCAGAAGCTGTGGCTGCAGCCCGTGAGCCGCACGGGCTCCGTGAAGTACTGCAGGCAGCAAGCGCAGCTCAGGTCCACGGCTCCCAGGAGCCGCTCCAGGTCCACAGCGGCAGCCATGGCCCGGCCCGGCCCGGGGCGGAGCGGAGCGGCCGGCGGAGTTTCGTTTCCCCCGGGCGCCTCCTCCCGAGAGGCTCCTGCCGTGTGCCGGAAAGCCGGGAGAGCGCCGGGACGGGCGAAGACGGGGAGCAGGACGGCTCTCCTCCGATGTACTGGCTCCGTGAGACCGCTGCGCTGTACCGGGATGGGGCCGGCTACCCGGCTGCGCCCCACCGCCGAGCCTGCGACCCGGCGCTCCCCGGGGGCGGCTCAGCCGGGGAGCCCCCCACGCCAGCCAGAACGCCCAGTGCCGGCCCAGCTCTTCCTCTGCTGGCGACTTGGATCCGAGGATTTGGGTTGGCTGCAGAAATTAACTGTGACACGGAACTCTCCATGACCTGGCCTTGATTTCTGGTAACTCTCTGAAAAAGTTGCTGTTATCTGCGTGATTTCATTTTCACAGGGAACTTCCCGGTTTTGTAACAAGTCATATCAGAATTGCTGACAGGGCTGGTACGCTGACCCATCCGGGAGAGCAAGCAACACAGCACAGGGCAGCTTGCAGAGCCCCATCCGTGTGAAATCTAGGCAACTGGATGAACTGAACTCCTCTGAGGTCATCCTGGGTTACTCATTTCATCTCAAAATAACAATTAAAATATGTCAAACCGAATGAAGACTGACACTGTTCCTCGTACAAGTCAGAAGGTGCTTTGCTATTGATTTCAAGGGCTGCAGGATTAGGTTGTTAAAAAGATTTGCTAAACCAGCATGTGAGCTAGAATGAATCGGGTTGTGTGGGGAGAGAGAGTGGGAACACAGGGAAGTTCATGGGAGCATATCAACAAGCAAAATTGCTGCAGAATGCTCGGAGTTGGACAGTGATGAGGTGGCCGAGACAAGCAGAATGATGATCCAACTCAAACAATTCTTCTGCACTATTGGGGGGGGGGAGGGAGGGTGTTAATCTCACTAATCCCTGCAAGTATTGGTACTTCCTCATTTCTGCAGAAGAGGAGAGCTATTCTGGGTATCTCAGACTGGCTAGCAATTGTCAGCAAAAGGTGGAAGCCTCACCAGAAACTTGGTCTGCAAGACTTCCTCTTGATTTGCAAACTAAGGCTGTCTGAAAAGAAGAATAAAATATCTGAATGACTGGCTGCTTGGTCGAACCAAATCTCAGACTTCGTTTTGAGGCAAGAAAATACTCAGTGCGCTGTATCAGCCAATGCAAATCTTCATCAATTTCTGCACAGAATGGATGTAAGTGGTACCGGACCAAGAGGCACTCACCCTCCACTTTCAGCGCTGGTCCTCTTTCATTGCATGTCTTCAAGCAAGTCACTGAAGAGAACACTTTTAAAACTAGTTTCTGCTTTTCAGTGCTCAGACTAACCAAGCTCATTAAGCTTTAGCTGTTTTTCAGGAGGTGAGACAGATCAGCGTATATTTACCCTGTCCTCATGATGTGTTTGCTGGGGCACTATGTGGAGTTGCTTAGGGAAAATTTGGTCTTCACATGGTGGATTTGCCACTCAAAAAAGTCCAGCAGCAGAGATTGTTGAAAGCTAGGAGCTAGGAGTATTCATCATTAGAGCAATTCCATTACAATATCCTCCACAATTCAAACTTGACTTTTATTTTTTACTGTGCCAGAAATGTAACACTGTGAAAGACATTAACCCCGCTCTGTTGAAGACAACCATGTCCCTGTCTGGACGGGAGCTGCCACCAGGTGGAATGTAGCTGCCTGACTCTGCTCCTGACTGAGAAGGACATCCAGTGATTCCAGCATGAATCCGTATCTTAGATCTATCCAACAGGACACCGTGCATCTTCCCGATAGGAGATGGTATCTTCGCCTCTCGGTCACTGTCCCTATGTACTCATGTAACATATGACCCAATTCACAGGAAGGATACATGCCGCTGGCTGGATTGCCAGGTACATCGCTCAGGATGTACAGGAGTCCTTCTGACATCAGACCAAGGCAAGAAAAGGAGGAGCTGATATAACAGCACCTGCAGGAGTCCTCAAGGAAATGCATGCCAGCCTTTCTGAGGTCAGACTTTCCTCCATGGACTTTTGTGGGTTTTTTTTCTGTAAGACGACACTGGATGATTCATCCCCATGTCAGACTAGGAAGGCCTCTTCTGCTCAAAAGCAGAGGAGGGCAGGAAGAGAGAAGACACTTCAGGCAAGGTTCTGGAGGGGCACAGGTAATTTCCAATTATCTGCACTCCCTCTTACTCATTTCTCTGTTGCCAGCCTTCCTGTGCTTGTGGCTGTTGAAGGAAGAAGCCCTTTGTATTAGAGTCACTGCAGGGCCTTGAGCACCATCCTTGTCAACAGAAAGAGGCCACAGAGCAATGCTGAACAGAGCCCAAGAAGTGCAGTTCACCAGAACTCAGTGCTAGTCTTAACCAGTCAAAGGCTGGGCAATGACTCCATTTAAGGCATCTATCCACTCCCTCTGCTCCTTATCGTTCTCACATATAAAAACAAACTCTCTCATTGGTGTGATCACAGTGATCGCTGGTTTCCTCTTCTTCACCCGGACTCCCTGCGGCAAGCCAGCTTGTACTTCATATCCCTCATCTGTCCTTCCAATAAAAACCTGGCCCTGTGCAAATGCATCCTAGAAAGGAAGCAGAAGACACCCGTTAGCCAGTAGACTGTGCAGCTCCTGCAGACACTGTTCTATCCTTTGACATGGAACAGGAACTGGGGATGCATGAAGGGGACACTGGGTGACAGGCAGCAGGAAACACACCAGAGGTTTTTTTACACTCACAGGCATTCTCAGAAGAAGGAGGTGGGGACCCACCGTTACAGAGCTGGTTGGTGGGTGTTCAGAAGGAGCAAGGAAGGATATCCTTGTGGCTACAGCAGTGCTAGGAAGTAGGACATGGGGGCTGTCAAGCCTCTGTTATCAGTATATTGCTCATCTTGCCTAAGGTTACAGGCACAATGGCGACAGGGCTGGGAGAGAGTGGGCATAAATGCTACAGGCAGTAGCAGCTACTTTTAAAAGACTTAGATCTTCCTCACAGCCACTGTAAAGGCCAGAGTTCCCAAAAAGCTCAGCTTCAAAGAAATCCATTGACAAGGGAGATGACTTCTTAAGACTGACCCTGCTTCAGTCTTGGGCAGCCACTAGAAGAGCTGGATGAGAACAGACCCTTCCTCCCCACCCAACCTCATGAAGGGGCTTGTGGAATAGCAAAGAACACTCCTCTTACCAGTGGATTTTTAAAGTACATCAGCTTCCTTTCTTGAGAATCCAGGCAGAACCAGCGCACCTTAAAGGCCTCCTTCTGCTGCAAGGAGATGGTAGAAGTTTTTTTAAAGACCAAGTCTCAAAGGGGAGCTCGGGCTATTCAAGGCAGAACCCTGGACTGCTTAAATGACTCAGAGCTTGAGTTCAGTTTCATTCATCCCTGTAACTGGTAACGGGTGAGTTACCACTGTGTGCAGCCCTCAGCTCCCTTCTCCCTGGGTTCACACTAGAAATTTGCATTCAATGGCAATCTTTTGGGTAAGGCAGGGAAGTTTGGTTCTACCAGCGATCAAATTATCAGGATTAAGAAAGTTGCAGCAAATGGATTCATTGAAAGCACTGCAGAGAATGATCCCTAGGCCAGTGGTGATAATGAGGAAAGCGTGCAGTCAATTTCAACATCTTGGTTTGGGGGGGTGGGGGGTTGTCCCTAGTATTGCCGGATGCATAATGGTAGCTTTTTTTAAAAGTGCTAATTCCATCAACTACACTCATCTGACCATTCCCTGAGCTATTCATTGCTCCATGCTGAACTGAAGCATCCTCTTCTAGGGCTCACTTCAGCTTGAGCAGAATTTAGGCTTCAGGAGAAAACCACACAATCTTTCATGCTTGTAGCTGTGAGTATTCTCTGTGCAAGTACCTGCAGGAAGATGTATTGGGACACTAGCACTGAGCTGGACCAAAACTCCAGCATATTCAATATCAGCATCACCCCACTGAACTTTTTAATGGGACTTTGGCTCATGGTTCACTCAGAGGAGAGCAAGGCAAGAAGTGGCAATGCTCAAACAAGACCTCAGATCTTTATCTCCTTCTTCAGCCGTGCCTGAAATCTCCCTCTCCTGTTTCAAGGAGTAGTGGCCCAAATACTTCCCCGCTAAAAACCAAACCAAACCATAGGCTTCACTGTGGAGAATTTGCTCCATCATACTTTACTGCTATAAGCAGATGTGACTTATGTGCTACTGACTTTAAGAGAAACAGGGAAGTAGGGGAGTCAGCATGTGATGTTCTGTTCTAGCAGGAGCTGTAGTTAGCAGATACAGAAATCCATTTAGTGTTGCATAACAGAACTTTGCATGTCTACTGCCAGCTAATCCATCTTGCTTACTCTTTAAGGAGGATTCTTCTTCCCAGTCTTATTTTCCACACAAAATAAAACTTGATCCCAAAGAATATGACAGGCTTGAATAGAATGTTTTTTATCAACCCAGGAAGCAGATAGTCACTCAACAAATTGTTTACTAGTAAACATCATAGAATTATCAAATATTCTCCATCTGGAATAATCCTGTTTGTGTACTGCCAGGTATGCACTTACTTTTGGTCCTGTTTTCTCCATATATCCTTCTTTGACATAATTTCTTGTGATCCTGGGTATGACCTAGGAGAACACAAAACAAACAAACAAATAAAAGTCTGTCTCATTCAAGCTTGCTTTTCTGTTCTGTTTCTGTCAAAGCTAATCAGCATCAATTTTGGCTTTTGGGGTTTGGGTTTCTTTGCTGCTCAGTAAAGGGAAGTCCGAAATAGGAAGGAACATAAGATTTTTCAAAGATTACACCTTTTAAGGACCACATGGAGACTTTCAGGCCTTAAATGCTGACTACATTTTTGCATGTTATCCAGTATGGCCTTTCCTTCTACCTCTTCTGTCCATTCCCAAGACCCATACGCTGCTGTTTGAGCACCTCACTCTGGCAGAAGAAGTGAGACCTATGCTATGTTTGCATAGGCTGCTTCAAGCCCACCCTATTCAGTTCTCACCTCAGGCTCAGGGACAGTTGGGAAGGTTGTTCTGAGATAATAGTAACGTGCTGCCCGAATGGCATTGAACCACTCAACGATCTCCTAAGGAAAAAAGCAAATAAAAACATAAAAATAAGAACAACAAGAAGGAGTAAGAGTGCTGCCTCTTCAAAATGCCTTTCTCCTTCCTTGAGACCTCTTTGCAAAGATGTACTTTTTCCCCAAGGGGCAGAGACAGTCAGTGACTTGTCCCAGACATGTGGAAAACACTGAACCTTCAAAATAATTTTAAACTGCCCCTCCAGGGAGGTCCCAGACATTCTCAGCATGGACAGTCACCTGTCTTTTTCAGTTGGTTCCGTTATGGATTGTTTAAAAACCTTTGTACCTGGAAACACATGAGAACTATGGCAAAGGAAGAAACAGAAATCTAACAAAACCCATAGACATACTTCTTGAAATTATCATTGTTTGCTTGTAAATAATGCAGAACAATATTTTCTACGCATGTTAAGAAGGCTTCAAAGAATATAACCACAGAATTGTATAAAAGCATTAGACGGTTACCTTACAGAGATTTATATATGTGCCCCACTGAAGCCTTAAGACTGTTCAGGGTATGAAGTTGAACATATGCCCCAACAGAACAGGAGCAAGATGTTATAGTTATTAGTGTGAAAATCTGTGACTTTCTATATTCTGCAAGTCATAGTAACTTCAAATAAAACTAGATCCTGCAGAAACAGGGTATCTCTTCCAAAATATAGATCCAACATCTGAGAATCTCGCTCATTCCAAAATCTCCATGGTATTCACCTTTCCGCTGTCGTGATAGACAAAAAGGTTCCTTGTTTGACCATCTGTGTTGTATGTGATCTGCAGCCCATGAGCATGTTGGATTTTCTCTGTCTGGAACATTGCATTCAGATTCTCAATGCTGATAATGGCTTTTGGACCTCTGGACTGTGAAATGAAAAACATCACTGTATTAAAGTCCTCTCAGGGAGGGTAATGGAGGACAGATTAGCTGTATGAGAACTAGACCCCTACTGAAGAGAAAGCAGGCATCCCAAAATATCTCAGTGGATATACCTGAAATATAAAGCCTTAATTACATACTACATAAAATGACTTACAAAGAGTGACTCCCTTTCCTTGACAAATGCTAGGTTGCAATTTGAGAGGGATGTGTCTGAATTGTAAGAGATGGGTTCTATCTCCAGCCTCATAGTTGGAGAACAATTAGCTACACTCTCCCACAGAAGGGAGACATGTTGAGGATGATGCTGCAGCAGTTAATGAGAGAATATTTTGGTAACAGAAGAGGTAACAGCTGCTAGCAGATCTCTTCTTCATCTTGCTATTCAACTGCCAGTATCCATTTCCTTTGTTCACTAAGCAAAAGGAGGGTGCAGGGTTAAGATAAGGGATGAGGAAAACGGCTAAATCCAAAAGGGCAATTGCCTAAGATACCACATATGTTAATGGGGAAACATCTGGGCTGCTCCAAACACAGGCTGGCCTGGCTGCAAAACTAGACACAAAGCTATTTATGCTGTGTTTTGCTGGTGAAGAGCAAGGTCTGAGGATGAAGGTTGACCAGCTACGTACAGCCAGCTCTGGCTGAGGAACTCACTTCTTTGGTGTAGTACTTCATCACCCCTTCCCTTGCTGATAGGAGAAATCGCCTCTTCTGGAACTGTCTGCTTTCCCGCCCACGCTTCCAGAGGAATCCTTCACGGCTACCTGCAGATCAGACCAAGATAAGTGTCAGAGAAGGGCAGCACAATAGCAGGACTATTTATCTACATCGTGATGTGGCACAGAGTTTCAAGTCTTTTCTCTGTCTGAGAATTTTCACGTCATGTGAAAAAATCAGTGGAGAACTAGAGAACTGTAAGATCTGAATACACCCTTGCACGTGTCTAGGTGCCTTTTCTCAGGAGCTTCTTCTCCAAAGTTAGACTCAAAGCAAGGACTGCACATCCAACAGTTCAAATATGACAAGCCTTAGAGATCTTCAAAGTTGCAAACATAACACTGTGCTGTTGGCCTTAAGGCTAACACCTTTTCCCTGACAATCCTAACTTTTACCTGCAGAACAAGGATCTTGGCAGACTCGGGTGGCAACAAATTCCTCACGCTCATATTTAGCTCTAATCCACTGCTCTCTTAAAACCCTGAAAGAGGAAAACATGGATAAAGCTGATCTGCCTCTACTCTATTTTCACCAACCAACCAAAGAGACCTGTAGAGGGAAGCAGTAGTTCGACAGCTGTAAAGGCCTGCAGCAGTGAATACACGATAACTTACAAGCAATCACAGGACTGAGGGATGTAATAGTAGGGAGGGACTTTCGCCTCATATTTAGCTTTGGCACAGAGATTCCCGTGCTTCTTCATAAACTGAAACACAAAGGAAGTTACAGTTAGGTGTGCAACTACAAAGTCAATACTGTGTCATGAATATAACATGAAACTTGCATCAAAGGGAGCACTGCACTTCTTGCTCAGTCTCACCATAACTCTTAGTGCATCTCTACGTATGTTTGTAAATCCCCTTTGGCACTATAATTTGCACTTTTTAGGTGGCGGAGCCTTTTTCAGTATTTACAGTTCTGAATCAGAAGGGAAGGAATACAAGATGGTGGTTGTTGATTAAAAGAACAAAAGAAAATGAGGAGGAAAGGTATTTACAATCTCCCTATACCTTCATCTCCTCCTAGACATTAACTATGATTATATTATTAACACAATTCAATTGAAAGATGAGAGGCTGAACCAATATTTAAGAAGGGTATGTTGATTACCGAACAGAATATATTATCTGAAAAAATCTTGGGCTTCTGAACCACAACAAAGAGTTAGTGTGCTATAAAAAAAAAATATACTGTGGGCTGTTAGAAACATGATTACCTATCAGTGTAATTTGATTGAGTAGATCATAAAAAAACCCCTAAAGTTACCCATGGAGTTAACGTAGCCCTGTGTAGCTTTGTTCCTCTGTCCATGGTGGACAACACAAGAATCATAAGGTAGACTATAATGAAATGTGGAGAAAAGCAAGTGAATTACTGCTTTTTCCTCTGTACCTCTATAAGATCATTCTCCCAAAAGTCAAGCCGAAGGGATTTGACCCTGCTGATTTGAGGAAGGTTGCGATGGATTCCAGAGCAATTCAAACAAATGAATATTCCAAGTTTGTAAGAAGCCCACTCTGGATCTAGATACAAACACAAAGAATGAACTAATACATGGGAAAAGGCACAGCCACTAGCAAGGGCAAAAACCCACATTTGACGCACAGCCCAGGCTTCACACATAATACATTAGATCCCCACCCTGTTGTTTATGGCTGTCACTTCACTGTGTTCAGAGGAACAACAGCACCTACTTTCCACAACGAAGTATGTGGCTCCTGCATTTGTAGGCTCTTTCACTGACTATTTGTTTAAAAATTAATGTGACTGTGCAGGCAGCTAAGTGGTGATGTAAAAGCTCAGCTAATTATTATTTCTGCATGAAAAGCTGCTGTTGCTGAATTAACAATAGAAGGGTGTTGTGGACAGCGAGCACTACTGAGAGTACAATGGAGTACAACCACCCAGAGTAACGACTCCTGTCCACTGCCCATGAAAGCTCCTACTTTTGCCTGCTGCTGCATTCCCTGAAGCGGCCTTGATGAGTCTATGCTTAGAGAGCGCTCTAAGCAAGACCATTCTGAGCGCTCTGGCAAGACCATTTCCTTAGATCGCCACTTTCACCATGTCGCCCTCCGCTTCTCCCTTATCACATCAAACAGAAGCTACTTGTCATCTTCTTCCAGCTGCTGTAGGCTATCGACTGACTGCTCGCCTTGGTGAGGGTGACCCCCACCTCGAACGAGCACAGGGCGCCAGCCCGGTGCCGGCTTGCCAGCGGGCTCCTAAGTGCCTTTCTCTGCGCCTACCCCAGTCCAGACTTTCCTCCCAGAGCTAGAAAACCACCCCAATCGCTCTCCTCCTCCAGCTTCGTGCACTGTCAAAAATAACTCTGGGGAAGCTGCTAGTGCGCTGCAGCCACTTCCTGTCCCACGCTATCCTCTCCTCAACCCGTGGGGCTTCCACTACCACCCCTGGCCCTGCCCGGCTGAGGAGAGCCCTGTCCTGACTGCCTGGAGCCCCGCGGGGACCACCTGGACGTCCGCCGCCCAGAGCGGGACCGCGGGGCGCTGCCCGCCCTGGGAAAACACCTGCTCCCGCCTCCTGCCGCTGTGGTAGGTGAAGTGGAAGGTGACGCCGGGCCCCGCTTCCAGGAACGGGCTGAACAGAGACCGGCACGCCGGGAGGCTGACCGGGGATGGACGGACGCCCGGCCGGCCCCTCACTCGCCCCTATTTTCCTGTCAGAAAGGCGCCGGGCGGGCCCGGGGGCGTGGGGGCGCGAAGGGAGCCGCTGCCGGGCGGACCCCCCTTACCTGGCTCCCCGCAGTCGGCGCAGCGGCCGTTCCCGGTGCCGGCAGCCCTCTGCAGCTCCAGCAGCAGCGTCTTGTTGCGGTCGCGGTCCATCATCGCCGCTCGGTGCCCGGCGCGGCGCGGAGCTCAGCGGGAGGCTCAGCTCCGGGAGGAAAATGAGGAACTGGAGAGCAGCCCCAGCGCCGCGGGGAGCCCCGTTCTCTTCCCGCGCCCCCGGGCGCGCGCTGCCGGGCCGCCCCTCGGGCCGCCCCTCAGGCCGCCTCCTGGCGGCGGCTCTCCCCCCCCCGGCAGGGGCCGCGGCGGGGCCGGGCGGGGCCAGCCCGGTGAGAGCCCGCCCGTTCTTCTCCGCGGTAGTGCGAGTGAGGCGAGGCGGCAGCGGCCGGTACGAGGAGATTTCTTTGCCCAGCGCTGAGTCAAGGCGAGGGTAGGGGTTAGGAGTTTCTGCTCTGGAAAGTCAGTGCTAAAGGTCCTGGTTGCAGGAGGAGGGCTCATCCACGCACCTAACCGGTTTGCCTCAACTCCACCTCGGGTTCGTCTCTAAGATAACAATAAGAAGAAAGCCTGCTACATACCGGAACGGTCTCCGTTCACCAGACGTCGATCAAAGCATTGGTATCGCAGAGAGCAGGCGAGTTAACGCGCTCCTCAGCAGAGCTCTGCCACCCTGCAAGCGCTCAAGGCGGTATCGGAGAAGGAGCTGTGCGACACCAAAGTGGCACAAGAAGAAAGCCTGTCAGCGTAATTCAATAGAGGGAAACGGAGCACTTCAGCATTTGCAAGTCCTAATGCAAACGTCCCTCTTTCCGGAGAAAGCCAATGCCAAAAGGTCCGTGACTTGATACTCAGTTTATCTAAGAAAAAGACGAAAGAGAAAAATTTAAGACGAGGTAAAGATTTTCAAGAAGGTTAATGAAATCAGATAGATTAAGAGTATTCAAGTATTTTTCATTTTACGAGTTTCAGGTTAAACTTAATTTGCATAGTTAACTTGCATTACTACAGTGGACTATTACAGGAGATTCTTCTTCAGTAAAGTTCATGTATAATCTTGTAAAAACACTGTAGATACTTTACAGATGATGGAATACTATACTAGAGATGTATTATCAGTTGAAAGCACTGACACATTTTTTCCATCTTTTTAGGCACTAAATAGCGTTGTACCTTTTATTTTTTTTTTAAATATTGTGAAGTCATGAAATAAACAGCAGAATATCTGAAAAGTTGAGTTGTTCAACTACCTACATAAAATCTCTTTTCAGCACTTACCCTGTTGTCATTACAAATCCTGTAAAATAAAAAAAGAGAATCTGTACATTTGCAAAATTGATATTCAAGACAACATATAAAAGTGCCACCCAAAAAAACTGGGATTGGTCAGTAGCCCCATGATTTTTTCTTCATGTCATACTCAGATGGTTGAGCTTCAGTGCCTTTCTGCAACTTGCAAGGGACACGTCCTTCCCAGCCCTCATGTCAAGATACATCTTGCCCTGTTTCAAGGCTTTTACAAAGCCTGAGATAGTCTTGCTTGTAAAGGGATCCTTCCATCCTCCTGCTTCTACTCTGCATTAGTATTAATACAGTATATGCTTGCAAGAACATGCCTAAAGCTTAACTGCTTTTTTCTGTATTACTCATGGGATTGTAGAATAATGTCACTTTCATTTACATTCTAGAAAGCAATATTGGAATGACAGTAAAAAGAAAGAAAAGCTTGAAACTTGGCTAAGATTTCAACAAGAACATGTTTCTTGTTTTTTTTGTTTTTAAATTAGTGTACACCTAGTAATAACTACTGCTTAAATAGGATGTAGAGTCACTGTGAAACTCGAGGGGGTTTTTTTTTCTACTTCTGGTTTCACTGAATTCTTTTGTTTAGGTAGATTGCAGCATGAGTTTTGTCTTTTTCCTTTCCAGGTATCTTCAGTCATTCCCAGGGTGCCTGAAGCTGATTTTTACATTTTGGAAGAAACTGCTCCAAAGAGAAGCTTGTTTTTTCTTACATAATACTTTCACACTGTGGAAGCAATGTTGAGTGCCCTACTACATAAGGCACACAAACTAGCTCGATGGGCAGTATAAAGTAATAAGCAAGGCCCAGACTATTGCAGGAAAACATTCTGAATCAAAGGTAGGCAACTTCTGCAGTACTGGAATGGATCTTGTGAAGCATTTCCTTTTAAGCCGAGTTAATCAAAACCAGCCCCAGATCTCTTTCTCAAGACCAGCCCATCGCTCACGGAAACTTGCTTTCTTCTAGCATAAAAAAGATGCTTATACTTGCTGCATAAAATGCAACATTGCTAGTTTATCAGAGTTCAAATAAATCATCACAGGTAGATAGATTAACTTTCATTCAAACTAGCTTGAGTTGTTTTTATGTGGTTAATTGCACACAAGTATCTTATCAAGAAGTGAAATACTTGAATTCCACCTGACATTTTGGACTCCTTTTGGACACCATCGGCTGGAGTTTCTATTAAAAAAAAAAAAAATTCTTAAGGCAGTTATTAGAACCAAAGAGTTGACTTCAAAGGGAAGTTAAGTTGTCTCCCATTGCTTTCTACTTTATGTCTTTTAAATTACCCATGAATTTCCTAAAATAATAATACTTTATAGGGCCTGTTTCCAATTTATGTAGGTCCCCACTGCAACCTAGTTAGATTGACATTGCCTTTATAAAGCGGTGAACAGATATACTTTTACTTTTTTATTTTTAAAAGTTTTTAATTTTTATGTATTTATTTTTACAAAAATGTACAAGAGTTGCTTAGACCATTGATACAATACAACCCATTAAGATTTTAACAGCCACCGCTTTATTTCATTCTTATTTGATAATTCTGGGCTACAGAAAGAGTAAGCTATAAAGATTATTATCTACAATGCGGAAGCTTAAAATAATTTACTGTTTTCATAAATATTTCTCATTCCTGAACATCTTTTAGACATGAAAAATATAAGATGAGAACAGACTGTACTAGAAAATGGCCTTCCTCATTATTACAGACATTGAGGTAAGTGGAGTACCACTGCATGGCACCAATCTGACTCAGTTTGAGGAAGAGAAACAGTCCAACTGCAATATAAAAGGTGGAAGAGTACATGGTTGAAATATTTCCAGTTAGAAAACCCTTAAACATCATCTTTATGGACTGAAAACATTAAGTTTTAGGAGTCTTACTTTTCATACAACAGAAATATTCAGAACTGTAGCAAAGTCTCACAAATTTATTGTCATATAAAACCAGATTCAATCACAAATAATCAGGCTGAAGTCTTGTCAAATACAAAATGAAGTATAAAAATAGAACACAATATACAAGACTAGAAGTAGTTAAATATTACTGAAACCAAAGTAACACTGGAATAATTATTATTTACAAAATCTTGCCTAATCTCTGAGACTATCTTGAGCTACAGTAATCATTTCTCTACCTTTTTAGGAGATTAATATGCAGATCTGACAGCTGTAAATAATGAAATGAAATGACTGTATACAAATATATGTACATTGAGGCATAGTGCTTTATAAAGACTTTGTTACCCAGTTGTTATTGTGAAGAGTTGTTCATAGTCATTTACACTTTAGAAGACTTGTCCATCCTCTCCCTGCCCCCTCCCACCCCAAGTTATTCAACACTTAACTGGGACTTCAGAAAGAAACAAGCTTATTTTAATAAAAGTGTCTCCTCAGAAAAAAGCATCTTTGCTGTGGAAGTTGTGACAGTTGGTCATTACAAAAAGACTTCTTGCTATGTGATACACAAATTACAGAGAAAGATAGTATGAAGTAGTCCCCATTGATTAGTTTGTGCATTTAATATTATAAATGCACTTATTGGACAAGCACCAAACCCACCCACATTTCAGTTGTGGAGAGCAGTATCATGACAATAGATATATACATTATTTTAAATACTTATAGAAATTTAATATACAAATGGCTCTGAATATACAATAAAATAATGTGGTTAAAAAAAAATAAAAAAATAATCAAATTATGGTGAGAATACCACCATCAGGCACAAAGTAGTTCTGGTGTTAGCAATTTTAAGGGAAGTCCAAAGACAGACCATTTATCATTTGTCTGGGTATTTCGAGATGAATCCCTTCAAGATAATGCAAGAACCTATAAAAAGAAAAGTAGAAGTGACTATAAGGGGACAAAGTTATTTCCAAATAAGAGGTAACACTTTTATTATTTGGAGAGGCAAACGTTCACCTTTCTTGTCTAGAATTATTTGACAAAGTATTTTATTAAAATTCGTAACTACCTTGTATATTGAAACGTAGCAAGATTTAAGAAAACCAAAACATACCTTCTTTTAGTCTTCCCTTGCTCTTTAAGCTTCTCAGACCTACAGATACTGCGAAGAGTGGGGAGGTATTCAAGTATGCTGGCTTGCTTATTACCCAGGTTTAAAGGACTTCTGGAAAATACAGTTCTGATGGCTGCCAGCCTCTTCTGTGCTTTTTTGTGAATGCTAAAATGGAGAATGAAGCTTTATTGTTTCTTGTTCAAGAATGTGTAGTCCCTATTTTGTTCCTTCATGATCAAATCCACTGGTTTAAAAATCTCTTAAACATACTTATGTCCAAAACTGTGTCCCAATGGATTAGATGCCTGCAACTTCTGATCGTGTGTTGCCTACACAGCATCCCAAAGCTGCACTCAGACCGAAACATGAGGGACCGTAGTTTGTTTGGCCAATGCTCTTAGCTTAACTATGGAGTCTAATCTGGGGAGGTCTTCACAATCTAGTTATGTATGTGAGGTTTAGTACATCCATCAGATAATGTAACCAAAAGCATCTGTGGTCTTCAAAAATAAAAAGCATCATGTGATTGGTATTTGCCAGAATGTAAATATCAGATCCAACGTATAACTCATGATATATTGGCCAAACTTGGTCACAGGTTAGATGGTTAGATCCATTTTGACATTGCTCCTCTGGGTACTGACTTACAGAAATAAGAGTCTAACCCATTTACCTATTCAGACACTTGAATAGGTTTCATTCACCTATTATGCCCATTTCAGGTGTGATGACTTATTTAAGTTAAAAACAATCTTTCATATCCACAGTTGCTAGCAGCAATGTATTCTTTGATCTTTTATAATATATTAAGGTTATTCTTCACTAGCATAAGTTACTAAAAAAAAAATTGCAAGAACTTTGCTCTGAATTTTGTTAGGTCTTCATCAACCAACACCTATGCATTTAAAACAGGCTCAATACAACCAGGCACTGGATGAAAAATTTGCACGTCTAGTACTTGCAGAATCCATTTCAGTCCATCTGTCTGTCTTGAAAAAGCCATCCCTTTAGGTTTTTGTTATTCTTTTGGTGGGGGTGGTGGTATTTGTCTGTTCATTTTTAAAGTAAATAGACTAGATTAAGGCTACCATTCCTGAACAACATTATAGTCAGGCTATTCAAACACTTTTGCAGATTGCCAAGCAGTTAATTTAAGCTTATATAAGCAAAGTGAACAACGTATTCCAGCATTTTGAGACATACTGATGTCATTGATATTGGTATGATCATGTATTCATAGTATCTGAAACAGTCCTACACCCTGTGAAATTCTTCTTTTGACAAAAAACTGCATTACATTCCAGAAATATTAGCAAAGTCTTACCTTGAATCAGCTGACTGATTAAAGGATACATAATTTCTTGTGTTTGAAATATGCAAAGTAAGTCCCTCCAGCTGATCACTTTCAGGTGTTTTACTGGTATTTAAAGAAGATTCCAAGTTTTGTGAAATATTAACAAAACATTTGTTAAAACTGAGTGCTTCAATAGCTGCCTTTATTTCACTACAGCTCTGGGAACTCCACCAATCAGTATTTTCTATACTGAATTCATCACAAAGACCATTTTTGATTTTGCCATTTGTCCAATTAAATCCTTCATCTTTAGAAAACTCCAGGGGTTCCTTGGTGTTAGTGTTTACACAGCAATCCAAGAAAGACATGTTCTCCACAAATTCAGTCAGTGAATTCAGACACTGAGAAACAAGAGCAGACCTTTTCTCATTTGCTGAGGTTTTAGTTTTAATTTCTTTTTCTTCTTTATTCATCAATAATTTTGATTCCTCTTTATTCACTTCAGCACGTGACGTAGGACTATCCGATGGCAAAGTTATGAATTCAGCTGAATAGTTGAGTCCAGTATCAAATAAGTCACTATCATCCAATGTTTCAAGCCTTTTCTGATTCTTTGTCTTTTTAGACTTTTTTCCAGAGCTACTTTTTCCAGAGCTACTTTTTCCAGAGCAGTAACTGTTAGTAGATCTGTTTTTTGAAGAAACTATGGTAGTCCTTTCAAGTATAGAGTTAGAGGCTTCAGATTGGTCTGAAAGAACTTGCACTGGTAAGGGAAGAATAAGTTCAAGATTACTGTATATAAAATCCACTTTCTTCATCTGGAATTCTGTGAGAAGCTGCATCAATTTATTCCATTTCTCCATGGTTGTGATTTTGTGCTGTAAAATAATAATAATGAAAAATTTATTAATACATTAAAAAACATTTTTATTTAAAAAAAATTAATTACAGAAAATTGCATACTCCTGGCTTTGTGTTTATGAGGCAAGGGACTGTTTGGCTTGCAGGAGACTGCCCCAGTTCAGATTTTGCTTAATAGCAACAGAATCCCCTAATTTCTACAACAAACCTTTTCAAAGAGATTTACTTCTAAGAAGATGCTATTTATAGCGACTATTACACTCAATTATCTAGCAATCATTCGAAGTATTAGCTAGTCAACTACAAAAATACCTTAAGAAATGTAAACAAATCTTCTGAAGGCAACAGGATATTCTTAAGGCCAAGCAATGTCTCTACACAGCCTGTATCACATTTTGGAAGCTCCTGAAGACATGCATCAGCTTGACAAAAATCAGTCTTGGAATCAGTAGACTTTTCAGAATTAATTACGTGATCTGCTTTATTTGTCTCATCTCCTCCTGCACAAAGATAACATGCTTTACTTGAAAAGAAACAATTGCATCATGAAACTGATTTTTCCCCTCTTTGCCTCAATTCCTTTTATAAAAGATACTGTAACTGTCGCCTCTTGCTGCAGTTCTGAACGAATATAACAACTGAAATAAGTCATCCCCTGTGTCCATTCATCATCCCCATTTTGTTTCTTTAAGTGTTAGCCATCTGCCCACCCTCCCGTCTCTGCATGTAACCATTTGAAATAGCCTGTTCTTCCTTTCATGCCCTGCTAGTCTCTGTCGCTTGCTCACACACCCACACCTGTTGAGGATACTCTTCCTGTATCCTTTGGGACCAAGTTCTTACCCTTGCTGCCTGCTTGCTAGCTGTCCAATTTATCTCCTTTTTCAGTTCTGCTTCTTCTAGGTGAATTACCTACAACTCAGCTAAATGGATAAAGAACTACAAACTCCGAGTTGAAGGGAAACTACTGCTGGCTCCCTGCTCTGCCCAATATTGCTACTCAGAAGAGGAAAGGAAGATAATTATGTCCCATAATGGCAGGTAATAAACAGGTGCAATAAAAATCAAACTTTTAGTTCCCTATGTATATATACAAGGCTTTGAAGTAGCCAGAAAAAACAAACAAACAAACAAAACCCTACCCAAATGTTTAAGAGTCTTACAGAAAGTTACCATCTATTCATATGTGTCTAAGAATGGTTTGATTTACTAAAATACATGTTAAGATAGAGAATTTTTTAAAAAATGAAATTAAATCAACCTACCATAATGTGCCAAACATTTGTCTTTCAAGCATCCACCTCCACTTCTAACCCAAAACTGTAAGTACAGAACACTTTGTCTGATGTCACAGTTATTTGTGGTTAACAGAGCAGCTAAGTCTTTTACATCTGTTCGTAGATTCTCAGCCAAACACAGCACTTGAAGATAGCTAGCAGCATTTATCTAAACAAAAGTTAGACAAAGACCACTGAAAACAGCTCTTACCACTCAGACTCAATACATCACACAGAAGGAAATTATTCTATTTATGCTTGCAATACATTTTTCCTTTTAATACAGAAGATTAGTTTATTAGATTACAGCTATGTTAACACCTCTATAGAAAAGCAGAATATTGTACCAAATCCAAACAGCCCACATCAGAGAATTAAGTTAAATTTAGGAAATCAACTCATTAAAAACGAACAAAACACACATATTCTGCCTACGTTCCTGAAACCACATACACCTTGTTTCTCATCACCAGTGAACAGGTCTTAGTGAACTATATTAACTTTAAAGGTTTTTTTTTCCTTCTTTCAACTCTGCAACTGTCTGGTAGCCCAAAAGATTTTCAATTTCACATAAAAAAAATTCCCCTTCTTGAGTTAGTTCCGTTTCTCATTTATTTAGGTTTTTCATATAACACATAGCTGCAAATGAAACTATTTGCTATACAGAATACTAGTGCTTACATTAAAGGAATAATGCATAATATTTGTAGAGTAGTTCCTATACTTTTTAATGAATGAACCAATACAGGCATAGTCAGCCTTCAGATCAAAGCTATTAGATGTATCATCTATGAAGTTATTTACTACATCCTAAAAACTAAATTAAGTGATGTTCTTATTGTAATTCTCTCATATACTAAATGGCTCAGAAAATAAATCTTCCAGGCTAGTAGTAAAAATTCTACATGTAAAGATAAATACATCCTACACATCCTTGCATAAAACTCCAAAAAACAGTCTTCTGATGAAACAGATATATTACATCAGATAAATATAAATCTACACCAACATTTAAATTTCAGACTTAAATTAGCTGACAATTACTTGCTTCGGACATATCTGCATTTCTAAACACAGACTTACCAAGGAAGGGGTTCTAAAATTGATCTCTTCAAAATAGCCATCAAACATTAAGCTGAATGTTGGATCTATATAAAGAGATATCAGCGAACTGTCACGACATTATGTTCAAAACTAGTTATTTTCTTTACCCATTAAAGCAGCCAGTATCCTTATTCAAATACTAAAATACTTACTTTATAGTCTCCACACATTTAATTTTACATTTAGGAGCTGTATTCAACCATCACCATTTAAGCCATCTTATTGAAAGAGGCTCTTCTGTCTGTAAAGCCTAATTTCCATAACAAACACTACTCACCATTGGTAGTAAGAATTACAGGTCTTTTTGCAGTTGCCATGAATGTCTTTACTGCACTTAGAAATCCTGCATCTTCATCAAATATTATATCTACCTATAGAAGACAAATTAAGTACAAAATATCAATAGCTTTAACAATACCTACAGGCTGTGGCAATGACAGTATGCATGCTTCAGGTAAAGTTCACTTGTTAGCACACAACACTTTGATCACCATCTTCCGTGCTGAAGCTTACAAAAATCAGACTGGTTGAGGTTGCAAGGGACCTCTGGACGTCACCTTGTCCAACCTCCCTGCTCAAACTGGGTCACACAGAGCAGGTTGCCCAGGACCATGTCCAGATGGCTTTTGACGTTTGTTTTTTCTTTTTAATAGATTTGCACCAGTGAGCTGTAGGATCAACCCACATTTGCCAACATTGCTGTACCTCCTTTATTTACTTGAAATTACATTCTTGGCTGCAATTTTGTATTTTTCGTTTAAGACTCAAAGACACTTTTGGGCAAGAGGTTACAGAAAAGAAGAATTTAATGTGGGCTTAGATATTGTAATTACTGGGGTGTTAATGGCAACTTTTAAAGTGTCTCAGTGCATGTAAGTAGAGTAAAATTATAAACCAACACTTTTGACATAATCAAAGGAATTAAATTAGCAGAATCCTGCAAACTTTTCCAACAGTGAACAACTGTTGATAGATGATAATTTATTTATCTTTTAAAATAACTTTGTAAAATAGTGATCCATGGTTAAAGCAGTACTCATGAGGATGAAATCAGTAAACACTGAATTAATTTTTAAGAAGCTGATAATCCTCACACTTGAGTCTACCTAGAAGTCTCAAGGAGGAAGGGAAAAAAAGTTAAATTCTTTAAACATAATGAAAGGACATATTGCTCACATCAGTATATTTCACATGAATTTTACCTCTTCAAAAAGAATGAGAGATGTTGCACTTTTTCTGTTGTGTTCTCCTCCTTCTACTTCTTTGTTTATTGGCTTCATTTGAGCATCTTTCTTTTCTTCACATGAATCCTGAGTATTTCCTGCAGATGGGCAAAGAATTGAGCAAGAAGTATGGGAGGACTGAAAACATTTAACATGCATTTTAGACACTGGTTTCAAAACCACTCCATGTACAAACTGCTTAAGAAAATTTACACTGACACAAAAACTTAGAAGTGTGACCTACATCCTTTTCTGATGTATCTTGTTTAAAAGAAAAGTGCAACAAATTTGCTGGGAATTCAACTGTTTGTGACCTATGATGTCTTGGGGGCATGCAGTAGATATAAGCCCTTCAAGACAGTGCAATATGACAAGGACTAGACTCGATTGCCCCAATTCTATCCAGCACTTTGCTCATGCATTCCTCTCTACTGTCTATGCAAAAATACTGGTTGTCCAAGTATATTATTTCCTTTTTAAAAACCTCTCTTTAAGGCTTCCAGATCCCATGAAACATTTGAAAATGTACCTTCCAATGTTAAGAGACTCAAAGATTTCAGTGTGCCCTTCTATGTATTAAAATCCACAGTAAGTAATCAAACATTTATTGGCTTTACAGGACCTCTTAATTCTGTGGCAGTCATTTTGAGATAGATAGATAGATATACACACCACCTAGCACAACGACCATTCCACACCAATCTGAAACAGGCACTGATATAGCATAAAGGTGTTTTTCTAGAGACAGTTTTTAATTTATCTTCTCTTACCTAAATGCCCGAGGGGTGGGGGGGAGGAACCCAAACCCAAACAACTAAGGAAAGCCTACTGAAATTCAGATTGTCTGTACCCTAGTTAACTCTCCTGTAATACAGAATAATGACAACTTCCTATATAGTTAAGTGTACCTGAGATGCATTACATTATTCTTGCTGGCAGTTAGAGCATAATAAGTGTGCTCTACTCTTTTCTCCACACAGGTCCACATATATAGTATTACAGTATAGCTTTTCCATCTTCAGAGGTAAATAATTATTAAATAGTGATACCCACCTTTGTTTTTTTCTTGAGATATTACTCCTCCATCATTACCTTTACGTTTGGAAGAAATTTTGAAATAGTTTGCAAGTGTTTTAGGGGGTAAGCTTCGTTTTAATCCTGCTCCTTTTGGTGACAGTGGAGGTTTTCTTGGTGAAACAACTTTCTTTGGAGAATACATTTTTTCTGCAAGATATGTTTTATATTAAACTTAAGCTGGAAATGTAATCTCAGACTGACATTTCTCAGGCAAATTTAGAGCAAATCTCAGTTTTGTATCTAGTACAGGACAGGTTTACTGTGCTGATTTCTGCTTGTTTTACTTTTCTCCTGTTATAGGGAATGCGTTCTGTTCAGCTTTCTATACAAGTGCTATAGCACTTACTCCACCAGTACAGAAATAACTTAAGATAATCAAGAGTCAGTCAGCTTGATAAAGTCATGATTTAATTTGGTATGTAGTTGCGTTAACCAACAGAGCATTTCTTATTATTACGGCCAGATAAGCTGAAATTTGCTACCTTTTTTAAACAGCTGATGTCTAAAAATTGTTTGGGGAACTCAGTTCCTACAACAAAACTAACAAAACGAAAACCCCAACCAAACAAAAAACCCAGATATAACCAGGAAACTTACTTGGTGACTTGGCACTGCTACAGCTGTTAAAAAAGCAAGGCTTATGTGCATTAATGCCTTTTTTGTCCACCTGATGAGACTGAGTAGCTTCTTTTAGTTGAGACAGTATCTGTCTACCATTACGCTGGCAAGAGGCATTGACTTCAAATATCTGCAATGGTATTTAATTTATATATTAAAAAAAATATATATTTAGACATCCTGTATTACGAGTACTTTCATATCACTAGTTACAAATAAGAAAAATAGCACCAAGAAAAGGACTCCACAAACCTTAAAACCAAGCTCCTGAGCACAAGCATATACTGCAGCAGTTTTCCCCACTCCTGGTGGGCCAGTTATCAGAACTGTATTGCAAAGACTAGTCTCTTCCTCAATATCAGATTTATTCTCTTTAAAGTCAAGGCTGTCCAAAGAATCTGTAGAATTATTTAAAAGAAAAGGAAGGATTGTTCAAACCATTATCAATTCATGTCATTTTTACGCCAACTTGAACAACAAGAAGCTATATATATTATTTTCAATTCTAGCAGCACCTTGATGCTCTTTGTCCTCCTTTTCCCCTTTCTGATTTCTTTTTTCTTCCCAATCAGCTCTTTTTTTCCATTCTTTTAACCAACTATAAAAGGAAAGAACAGAACAATAAAAATTACTGCTGAATAAAGTGAACCAAATTCAGATGGAACAGAACATAAAACTAGGGGACATCAGCCACTTGATAAGTTTCTGAAAGGGATAACAAGTCCTTTCAGATAAAAAAAAAAAAAAAGAACAAAATTGTTCAGGGTTTGTTTGATCCTTTTGTAAAAAAGGATTCCTTCTTCATTCTCTGTTCTATTAGCTGATTGGTATAAAAACAAGTCACTTAGTGAACTACATAAACTGTGGAAAATGCTTTATCATTTGATGGATCTTTAAATTCTGCATAAGAGCCACAACAATAACTTAAACCCACACAGAAAACGTAATTAAAAGCACAACATATTGTATGGACTTGAGTGCTGTCAAAAGTGGAGGCAGTGCATGAAGATGAGGATCAGGCATGCTTGTAGGGAAGTATGGAAAAGGACTGGTAAGTTGCTACCTCTCATTCATAGTGTGTAAGCTTAAATAACCTGACAAAAATAGTTTTTACTCAAATGGTAACAGCATTAATTACTTAAG
Source organism: Haliaeetus leucocephalus (assembly GCF_000737465.1). NCBI lineage: Eukaryota > Metazoa > Chordata > Aves > Accipitriformes > Accipitridae > Haliaeetus > Haliaeetus leucocephalus. The sequence continues at coordinate 4,066,516 of NW_010973082.1, forward strand.
TATTTCATTCTATCCCACAGCCTAATGTAGCATTTCACGTGTGTTTTTGTTTTATACTACACCATACAAGCTACTGAGGTATTACTGTAGAAGAAACTATGACCAAAAGATCTTTCTTTTGAAAAGACCAACTGACAATTTGTTTCTGCAACTTTTTGGAAGTAAACCAAAACAAAGGCCACAAACATACACCCTGTAAATCTTATTCAAGCATAGTGTAAAATAACTGACTTCACTTCTTTGAGCATAATCAAGTAACAGGATGTTTTGAATTATTTTAAGAATGGATCCACGCTCTCACTTCTGACCTGTGTAGCCTTTCAATTTCTTTCTTGTTCCCCACAAGTTCACTGGAATCTTGAGGCTGATATTTTTCTGTCCAGAGCATGTCTTCCTTTTCAACACCTACAGAAGAAAATACCCATTTTTAAATAGTTCTACATGCAAGAGAGTTGATCAAGTCTAGTAGAATATTAAGACTAGATATGATTTTTGCACCGCAGTGGAAAGTTGAAATACATCATATATACATTCCCTCAGTGCAAAGAGAATTAAAATCAGACAGAAATGCAGTTACCTGAAAGTGCATTTGGCTCTGATAAATATTCAGTGTCTTCTGTCATAACATCTGGTTTCTGGGTCTTGTTTTTTCCCAAATGTGTTGCTTGTCCTGTTTCTGCTTGTTTTTCTCCAGATACGTGAGAAATAAGGTTCCTGGAAACTCTGGATTTTATTTCCATCTCTGTACCTTCAATTCGTTTTCTTCTTTTTGATTTGTGGTCTTCTGTTTCTTTCCTTTTCCTCTTAGTTTCCTTCAAATTGTCAGAATGTTTCTGATTTACCTCAGAATTTGCAGTACCATCTCTGCTTTCTAAGAAAGGAGGGGGAAAAAAAAAAAGTGACATCCTTTTAAAATTTCAAGCTATGTCCATTACAACCGTACATTTGTTTAAGCCATATTTGAAGATTTTGGTCAAAATGACTTAAAATGTGAGGACCAATTTATTTCCACCAACAGTATTCCTTCACTGAAACATTTCTGGAAATTCCAGGTTGCCTTTTTATGCCAGAGAGAGTGTGAGTGTGTATTTATTTTTCCCTATGTAGATTACTAACCTTGTATACTGTTTTCAAAACCCAACCATTCTGTTTGCTTTTTCAGAAACTTGTAGAAGTATTTTCTCACAGGAAATTGAGAATTAGAAGACATGATCTCATCTAGTAAATCTTTCCTGAATGTATCAGGAAAAACTGGTCGGTGGCCAGAAAGCTGTAACACACACAGAAAAAAATTATTACTTGAAAATATTACACAGAATAACAATGACAGTTTTGCATAATTTAAATTGGTAGCTGTCTTGTTAAACCCATAGATTAGCAGAAAGCCTTGAGAATTGTCTAATGTTACGATGCAGAATGGCTAAATCACATACGAGGAAAAAAAAAAATTCAGGACCGACACAGATTCAAACTACAGCATTTTTTAAAACAACGGAAGTCCTAACAAGTAACAAAACAATTTCAATTTTCTTTTCATTTTTCTTGTAACATAAGCCCCCATTTTAAAGTACTAACCACAGGTGCAGAACATTTTCCAGTTAGTTTTGAATTCACAGTGGAAAATTCACCAAGTGAGAGAGTGATTTTTGTGACATTAGTGACTTCAGTATTCAGTTTCCTTAGCTTAGTTAGTAGAGGACATGATGGTGATTTCAATTTCCACAGTGGATAACCTACAAAAGAACCCCCACAAAAAACAAACAACAAGAGGAAACTTTTGTTAACAAAACAGAGATACAGCCAGAGACAAAACCATCCCACAGTAAAGAAGAATAAACGCTCTTTTAACTACAACTTTATCATGTCAAAGCCAAGCTTATTTGACTTACACTGCATCAACTTTTTATCTTTATTAATTCTACCTCCCACAAGCAGAACAAATTTGCACATTTTTGCATACGACACTTCTCCAGTAAGTTGCTCCTGGGCTCTGCTCGCTCTGAATAACAACCTCTGCCCTCACCGGCTCTCTGTAGGACAGATGCTCACCAAGGATTTTGTTTGATTATTGGTTGGTTTGCAAATATAAACTCTGTTAAGTGCTATTCTACCTTCTGCTTTTCTGTCATGCCCTTTTCGTAAGAACATTGTAGCACACTCCCTCACTTAGTGGAAAGAAATGGGCTGTTCTTTTCTCTTTTGAGAAATATTTTGCCTTTGTCAGAATGAAAAGGTTTCTGCCCCAATCAGTCCAACATGATCTTTATTCTCCAAATTGAAACTTGAAAGACTAACTTTTTTGACTAAATATTAAGAATTTTGCATCCCCACCCATAAACATATACATTACTTCAGCATCAATTTAATTTGTAAACTGTGTATTCAAAAACATCTCACTGGAAGCTTTTAAGTTTTGTTTTCTTACTGTGACACAAAACAAGAGGAAACTACCAATTATTCCAGTCATAATAGTAAGTTCTGCTGTTCAAATTTCTTTTCTGCACAGATTTACTAGAAATTATTATATACATTTACAGAATGGCTGAACAAAAGCTTACAGTCATCCTTCTGCTGTACATGGACAACAGTCTTAAAACATGAGCTTGCAACAGAGTATGCTTCCATTGCTGCTGCTTTCTTTGCAATCTGTTTTTTCAGTGACTCTGGCAACCCACTCATCAAGAATTCACGTTTTGCTCTGAACTGATCATCATCTTGAGAATTTTCAGATGCATCTTGACTTTATGAAAATAGACATGAACAACAACAAAAAAATCATTAGAGCTACCAACTATATAAGGCTTACAACAGAATTTAATATTCACTTCTACACACGACTTAGGAACAGTCTGGAAGAACTGCTAAAATTAATTTAAATGTAGAAAGTTCACATTTAATTTTAATTTTTGTGTTAGAGATTTGAATTAAAAATAGTCCTCTTTGGTTTTGTATTTTTATATGCAGTTTAGGATTTCTTTTTAATCAGTCATCAACTACATTTTCAACAGTCTAAAATGGCTCAACAATGGTTGAAGAAACAACTGGCAAAAAAAGCCCCCAAATTTTGCAAGCAGATTAACATATTGATCAGTGTAAAAAACATGAACATTTATATCACATTTTGATAAGCGTATTTAAATTTGTAAAATGAATGTTAAAGTAACCTTGAAATATATTTTGGTTCTTAAGCAATTGCAATCTTGAAAACTGACCTGCTTTCATCAAAAATCACAATTGGTTCACCTGCAGAGTTCTGAGCATTTCTGCCTAGGAAGGAAGGTGGATATCCGAGTTTTCCTTTAAGAAGAAAAAAACCCATGATTAGATTAGCACTGATATAGCATTCTAACCTTACTTCTCTGCTCACTATTTATATGTTCCATTTAATAACATTAGGGAATCTCCTTTTCTTAAGGGAAAGCTGAGTATTTTAACAAAATTCATTATAGTTTTATTTCTAGTTATTTCATCATTATAGACATTATTCTCTGTAACATTAAAAAACCCCACCTTAAATTAGAACACAACAAAAGATGATGTACAATTGGCTGTTATTCAAACAAACAGTTTTCCCTGAATGAAGAAAAATCAAAGCAGCACGTGTAAATAACCTCTGCACTATTAACTCATGTCATAAAAATAAAAGGTATATATTGGAACATTATATAAAAACATCAGAAGAAAAGATGAATGTACTGCAAAGACAGCTTTATAAAATAGTTATAATAGTCAATAACTGTAATAAAAATTAAACACGTCCAGTAAAACCCAATTACCGTTTGAGTTCTTCACAGCTTTCGAGTTTCTAGACTTTTTCCCCAAAACATCGTTTAAGCTCCGAAGATTCTTTTGCTTCACATTCTGCACTGTAGCAGTGGTATTAGTCAGGCTTGAATCTAAAATTACTACCGATTCCTAGAAAGCAAGCAAATAATATAAGAAAGGAAACAACAACTTTTCCTCCTTTATTAACAATACAATTTAGTGATCAGTACTGAGAAAACTGAAGAAACTGCTAGAAAGCTTAGAAGTTAGCAAATATAATTTGAAGATTATACAATACTTCTATTACTGTTTACACAGAAAAAGTATATAGAATAAGATCTCCAATATATAAACAAAGGCCAGAATTACTCTCATTTAAATTTAAATGTCTAAAATATACACATTTGAAACAGACAGACACCTTGACTGTCCATTAGGAAAGAGAAAGAGTCATTTCTAAAGTGTGACCATCTGGTGCATGTTATAGATCTGCATTAGGATCAGCTTTCCAGGCTATGCCTGGCAGTTACTTTACTATTTGACATTTACCATACCACTGCATAGATACCTACCTTATTTGATTCTTTAAAAAAAACGTTTGCAAGGCAAGAAATATTTTTGTTGCTTAAATGAATCACAAAAACATCAAAATAATCCCCCCCCAAGTATACAGGCTTACTTCATTTTCTTGTAATTTTTTCTTTTCAGCAAGAGCTTGCTGTCGAGATGAGCGCCTCACAGGAGTTGGTAAGTCTTCATTAACCTTTGATCTATTATGCCGTATAGCCTTTGCTTTTTCAATCAGCTGTTTCGCTTTGGATATATTTTTAGAAGTAGAGCTTATCTGTTAACAAAGTACAAAAGAACCAAAATACCTGGCAGTTAACAGCAATATATTTGGTAAGTATTTCACATATTAATATAATTTTTCACATTCATAAAAGCATATGATTTTTATAAAATTTTACTTGTATCAAAAAGAAAATGAAAGCTTGGGAAAGAGGAGCAAACCAAGATGATATAAATACTTTTCAAAAGGGAGTGAGAGCCCTAGAAGGGGATCCTCCAATTTGTCCACAGAACAAATGAAATATGGGCAGTGACGTTCTTAAGCCCAAGCTGTTCTGCTGTGCCCAAACACTAGGTCCCATCCTGAGAACCTGCAGAATATGAGCATACTATTTTATTGGATTTTTCTGTTAAGTTATGAAAAGCAGATTTACACTAATAAAACATATTTTAAAATCTAAGGTACAGTAACTGTACTAGAAACTATCTCAAACGCTATCATAAATCACAGCAATAGTATCTTTCCATAGGGCACGTGAGAACTGTCTTACTGTATTACATTAGACTGTTACACAATACTGAATATTAACACAATTATAAGCATATAGTAAATGACAAATACCGAAACATAAACTGTTACATAGATTACCTTTATATTTTTGGAGTTAAACTCTTCATTTTTCATCATTTCAGCTTTATTTGATTTTGTAGTCGCACTGATACGTGTAAACCTCATTCTAATTAGGGAAAAAAGTATTATGAAATTATTACTTTATCATAAAGGGAAATGTTACTCTCAATCTCATTTTCAAAAGCTTTTAAAAATACAGTGCTGCTGCAAACAGTAGCAACCCTCCTAATTGGTGGTTGTTTGGGGTTTTTTTGTTGTTTGGGATTTTTTTTTAAATGTCTTCAGTGCAAGCACATTTATAGAGTCAACTTTGGTTCTTCTGTATTATTACCCACCATGATCAGTATTCATGCAGTTTTGGTATGCATTCCAATCGAATTATGTCTTACTCTTAAAATACTTGGAAGAAATCAAACTGCAAAAAGGTAGAATATACTCTAAAATGTTTACCTTATTGGGCTGTTTCCATCAAAGGGCATGGTAATCACCTCAGCTTTATACACGTTACTTTTCTTCAAGGATCGCTTGCTTACTTTTGGTGTAGACGTCTGTAAAGGACAGCCACTTAATTCATCTTCAGAGAAGGTATTTCTAATCCTGTTTTTTTTAGGTGTAACATTTTCTGATGTTTTGATTTTCTTCTGCCTTAAACTCCTCCTTAACTCATTCACTTTTGGACTTGATGAAATCCTTACATCTAAGGTGTTTTCCTTAGTAAGGACATTAGCTCCTGAATCCTCATCTTCATTATAATTGCTAGTATTCGGGACATTCTTTTCTTTAGTTTCTGAAGCTTTCCTTCTTCTGTTTCCTTTTTTCTGAAACTTTTTAGGTCTTTTGGTTTTAGTTCTATTGCTTTCAGGACCAGAACATGTATATTTCTCCACATAATCTTCTGGTACTCCACTTCCTAATCCTTTATTTGAAGCAATGTCATCTTCAGGTCTTTCTTTTTCTTTTGAAGACTTTCCAATATCTTGCTTTTGTTTTCCAGGACCCTTTTTAACTCCACTTTTTATTACATGTGATGTTGGTTGTCTAAACGCCTTCATAAACTGATGCCTTTCTTCCAGAGTACATTTTGGCTTCAAAGAATCTGACCCTGCAGTCTCTAGTACAGCTAACTCCAATTCTTCTTCCTCAATAACTACATTAGATTTTCTTTTCTGAGTAACCTGTTCAGTTTGTTCATTGTCCAAGAGGGGTGGGCTACTTTCTTTTTCCCCTACACATCCCTTCTGCTTCAAAAAAATGGAAGCTATTTTCCTAGACCCTTTTTGCTCCTTACGTAATGGAGCTAATTTGGGGGGAATGGAATGAACTTGGGCAAGGACAGTTACTGTTCTAAGTGGTAGCTGTTGAGATTCCTCACACTTTTCTGGGTCACTAATACTATCACTTTTGTCAGTTTCATTTGCTGTAGCAGAATTATCCATTGTTGGCTTTGTGTCTTCTTCAACATGATCTACATTATCTTCTCCCTGACTCTTCAAGAAGTCCTCAAATGACACTGTTATTATACTATTATTTACCTGTGATGTCATATCATCCGTATGAACTGCAAAACTGGAATCACTAATAGTAGCGTCACACTCTGCTATTGTAGGAGATACCATCTTTTTCTTATCTTCATTTTCCTTTTTACACTTCTCATTCAGCTCCTTTTCAGCTGAAAAACTTTCAGACAAATCCATATCTACTTTATGCTTCCTTTTCCTTGATTTTCTTATCCTATTTTTTGTTCCATTTATTTCAGAACCAACTTTCTTTGCATTTTTTCTGCAGATGACAGCATCTGAGAAGTTCTCACTTTGTATATCACCTTCTGCTGATTCTCTTGCACATTTTTGGTCAACTAAAGTACAAGTAGCAATAAAATCGTTACTGTGTTGTTTCAGTCCTGTTGTTTCTCTGCTGTCATCACGACTAATTTCTATTTCATGCTCATTCTCAGATCCTTTCATCTCTCTCAGCTTATTATTTAAATTAGCTTTCTTCCCTTTCCTCTTCCGCTTTAAAAGTGGTTTAAAAGGTGACTTACAGTCTTTGTCATCAGCATCCAATGGTGTTTTATTTTCTCCAGCTAAAACTGGTAATGTAGCTTTCTCAGTTACAGATGTCTTTTTAAAATAATCCAGTATATTGTTGGGTTTTGGTGGTGACAGCACTTTGTCCACTGGTTTTGCTAATGGTGAAAAGTATCTTGTGATTGTTTTTACAGAAGTATCCTCCTCTCGCCGTTTCTTGCATGGCTATAAAAAAGTTCAACATTAATCACAGTTTTCAAAAACTTAAGATGACTTAGTATGGTAATGTAACAAAGTACAGTATCTGCAGTATGTATTAGTGACACCAGTACTTTTTCAGAGGATAAAAAACTCACGCCAATGCACTAAGACTGTGTGCACATCAACTTTATGTTTTCAAAAGCCCTCTAAGCTTGAAATAAAGATTCAGCCATTTCAAATAAATAAAAATCCTGTTCTGAAACTTTGAGACCGCCAAAACGGAAAGTGACCACAAGGTCTTTGGAACAGCTGTGCAGACATTTCGTAATACTGGAGTTGAGAAAGTCTACTTCAATTCAGATGATCTCTACCTATTGGTTACCTTGAGATGTTCGCCTGAGCATTTGTAGAGCGCTTAACAGAAAATTCCTACATCACTTAAAGATATACGATCCTACCGTAAACATCTAACTCGTCTTAAGAAGAAAGCATACCTTTAAAAATACTTGAGAAAACAAATACAAGAGAACTCGTATCATGATCCGAACCGTAAAAGAGCATTTATTTCCACGACCCCAAGAAAGACGGCTCACAAAGACTTTCATAACTCTCCTAGTTTATTGAAAACCGAACTCTTCCGAAATCGCATCCTCTGAGACGGAGAACGGATCTTCCCAAAGCTACCGGGGACTCCGCTGAGGTGCCCCTTCAAGAAGGCGTCTCATGACAGCTTTGGGCCGCGGGCTGCGCGGCGCTCCCGAGCGCCGACCGCCGGGCTGCGAGCGAGGGCGCGGAGCCGGGTACCGGGCACCGGGCACGGCAGCCGCCTCGCAGCGTCCAGGCGGCGTTTCCCGTCGTCCCCATCCCACACACCCCAGACGCTCTGTGTCAAGCGCCGACGACAAAGGGTCGCCCTCCGCCCAGGCCGCCCCGCCAAGACCGCCGCCAGCCCCCCCGCTCCGCCCTCACGGCGCGGCCCCCCCGGCCCGCCTCCGCGTCCCCACCTGAGCGTCGCCGTCTTTCCCGGGGAGGGAGGCGGCCGCCGCGGCCACGGCGACCCTGCCCACCATGCCCCGGACGCTGGCGGGGAGCGGAGCCCTCAGCCGCGGGGGGAGGCTCGCCCTATCGCCATGGAGCGGGCCCGCCCGATGGCCGCCGCCGCCGCCTGACAGGAGCGGGAGGCAGGCGGGCAGAAAAGCGCGCGCGGGACAAGATTCGGACCTCCGCGCGGAAGGGGGCGGCGCCACGGCGCCCCCACGTGACCCACCCGCGGCTGCCAACGGCCGTCCGCTCTCCACCCTCACGTGACGCGGGCCCCGCAGCCGGTCACCCCGCCCCTTCACCGCAAGCCCGGTCACGTGCCGGGGGAGCCACGCCCGAC
>NW_010973082.1:4075319-4126512 GCF_000737465.1 Haliaeetus leucocephalus
GAGCTGGAGCAGCGGCTGCGGGGGCTGCACCAGGCGCGGAACCAGGTTGGGGAAACGGGACGGGGTTGCCCGGGCTGTGAGGGGTGGTGGCGGCGGCGGTGCCCGGTCCTGCTCTTCTCACCCGGAGCCGTGTTTTTGTGTGGAAACCCCCTCAGCAGGGTGCGGGCGGCAGCCTGTTAGAGCTTGGCTGGGGGAGGTGAAGGGAAGGGGGGGGAATCCCGCAGGACCGGGGGTGGGCGAGGGCTGCGGTGACCCCGGTGGTCCCGCACACGCTGCGGGGAAAGGTGCGCCTTGCCTTGGAGGACTTGGGAACGGGTGGGGGTAGGAAGTACCGGGAAGGGAAAGGGGTGCGAGCTGAAGTCTGTTACGGAACGGAGCCTGGTTTTCTGGGACGATAGGGAGGCAAAAATAAAAGCTGTCTAAAGGAACTACGTTTTCAAAAGCGGTTGGGATGCTAAGTCTTATTTTATAGGGAGCGTCACGCTTGTCTTCTGCCCCTCACATCTAAAAGATAGCTGCCTAGGCCAGTTATGCTCCCGTTTGGTTGCTCTCCTCAAGTCTGCTGTCCCCATGCATCAAACTCGGTGGGTCACGTACTCTGTGGGTCGCGTCTAAGTGTTGCCAACATTCCAGGTTAGCTGGTTTTTCTGCAGCTGTGCGCTGGCGCCAGGGGAGAGTTTTCACTGGGACTAGTAACCCACCCACTCCACGCTGAAGATGCGTGATAAGATAGGCAACTGCGGGCAGGGAGATTGCGGAGAGCCAGGAAAGGACTGGTTTCTCTAAGACATCCTCTCAGTGTTTTAGTTTTTGCAGACTAGAGCCAATGCCTTACAATCTTTGATTCAACTCTGCAAGGGGTGAATAAAAAAAGAAAACAAAGCAAAACTCAGAAAATGTTTCCGTGGTGACCTGATAATGTTCCTGCAGCAGATTCCATTAGCATAGAAATCTGCTATAAATCTGCTAGGTTAGTGTCCTGCTACTGAGTGAATGTGGGCGATCACTATACATTAAATTAGTCATCTTCAAAACCGCAAGCTACTTAAGAAAATGAGTTGTTCGTGACCGTCTTTAATCCAAACCTTGTCATCTCAGAGTGTTGCCTGATAACTCAAAATGCATTGAGAGGGAGCCAATTTGCCTTTCTGCAGTGACTGTCAGTGCTTAGTTAGCTTACCTTTCTTTCCTTGTCCTCCCTGGGGGAACTTCTTGGCTTGTGTGCATGTTTCTGTTTTCTCTCTTCCCATCTTCAGGACCACGTGTTGTTTTGTCCACAAAGAATCAGCCACACAACACGTGTCCAAGAATTCCTTGTGTCCAGAAGTGCTGAATGTCTTGGATTAGGGCTTCAGATAGCGGAAGCTTTATTATTTGGGGACTGTTGGGCCAATGTGATAGGAGAAGCGCTTTAGAACACTTTCATTGCATCCTTTTCTTTTGGACCAATGGGACACGATTTTCAACAGTCTTCGTGCAGCTCTGTATGTTCAGGGACTTGCATTTCCTCTTCTGTGTAGCTAGTAGTATCTGTAATTCTGAGGCTGACTTGTTGAATTTGTATCTGCATGTAATGGAGGTAATGGGCTTAGAGAAGTGACTGTTCTGTCTTCCTCTGCCCCACCCCTTCATGAAGCTAAATACTTCCTTTTTCTTCTCAAGCGTTAAAATAACAGGAGAAGGGAAACCGAGCTGTGTGGCAGCTGCAGACGTTCATGAATATTACTTGAAGAGGAAATTTATTTTACCTAACCAGAACACTTCCTGTGTTGGTTGTCTATACTTCTAAAGATCTAGAAATTACGTGTAAGGCCGTGTGCATGTTGCAGCATTTCCTTGTGCATGTGACTTAGAAAAGTTTTTCATAGGGAGATCTTTACTTCTGACTTTTGCATCTTTAGCTCAGGGGTGTTCAAATGTGTTTTCTTCCCTAAAAGTCAGATTCAGCAAGTTTGCAAACATTTTAATAAGCACTTGTAGAACCTTCTGTGGTCTAGTTGTTCCAGAATCAAAACAGACTTGCTGTTCACCCTGCCCTGTAACCCTGGAGCACAGACAAACCAAAGGTGGCTATTTAAAAAAAAAATTGAAAAGAAAGCAGCTCTACAAGGACTTTAAAAATCCAGTGACGTCATAGGGCCTGGAAAAGTGCTCCTAGATAGTCTTCTAAAAGCCTGATATCTTTTTCTTTCCCATGAGGATTACCTGTATATGCTAGCAGGGTGGTTTTTTAACAGGATCACAGCAGTTTTGAGGGGCGGTAGGGAGAAGACCTACAGAGCATTTGGATTTTCTGACAAGAAAAATTCCTTCATTGAAGTACACCTAAGCCAGTTTGTATTTTGCTTAGTTAATATACTCTTCCCCTTGTCCAGACTAGTTTCTTTGCCTCCTTCCCTGCTGTACATGTGCTAAAAATGACTACACTAGTTTGTGAACTGCCAGTGGTCCTTCTTTCAAAGTTGATTTCATGCACCGCTTTTCTCCAGCAGATGCAGATGAGGTGGTTCAGAAAAATAAAAGATGTGCATGGCCTTTGCCTTTATCCTGAATCCTTCTCTCTGTTACCTGAATTTAGATCAGAGAAAGTGCAACATTGACCAGAGATGTACTTGAGCAACATTTTAATGATTTGAAAGGGACCCTAAAGAAGCTGTTGGATGAGCGACTGATGTCACTGCTGCAGGAAGTGGATGCTATAGAACAAGACAGTATCAAACCCTTGGATGAATGCCAGAAGCTAATAGAGCATGGAGTCAGTACAGCTGATGATCTGCTCCGGGAAGGTAAGGCAGGACCTGATACTAAGTCTTGGCTCTACCTTCCAGTGTGTCTTCTCTTGAAGACTGTTATGATCAGCATATTTGGCTCACTTTGGACTTCTCTCAAACCAAATGTTAAGAAAAGGTTAAAGTTGGGTAGATGTAGTGAAGAGCTGATCAATATTATCTCCTACAAATCCATATTTAAATATTTCGCTCCAATCCCGGGGCGTGCGTATGTCAGTGTAGCCTCTCCACAAGGGCAGGAAGTACCTACTTAGGAAACATCTCACTGCAGAGGTGTCCTGCATCTCTCCATGCTTGAAAGAGGATTATGTCAGGCTACTTTGAAATAAAACACATCTTGGGTACCATAATAACAAAATATCTCTGTTGGCTGAAGGAAGTTATTTGTGTCTCAGTGGAATAGCAGCTGAAGTAAACAGATTATCTTTCCTGCTAAGTGTGATTATGTTGACTGTTGATGGGGGACAGTGGAAGAATGAAATGGCCACTGCATGAGAAAAATTTCTCCAAAAAGTCTGAGGATGAGGCAGACAAAAACGGACTTGTGGAGTATTACTCTAAGGGCCAGTTTGTACCCTACTGATGCTAAGTACCTAGCCAGAAAGGAACGTCACTCTTGTCTGCTTTCCCCACACTGGAGAACCTACTGGGAGCATGTCTGAGCCATGAGTATGTTGGCAGTTTCCTTGCATTGTTCTCGTGTCGCAACTTTAACTTTCTTTCAACATGATCTCAGTTTTGTGAACTAAAGTGCATAGAGCAGTCTCCCATGAGTAGGAAATCTACCAGCTTCCACTCAGACATGAGCTTTGCACTTAAAGAGCATGCTGGCTTGATAGCGCTCTGCCTCCTGCTCACAGGAGTAGTGACAATATTTAAGAATTAATTTGTTGTGGCGTGTTTGGGGTTTTTTTTGTTGTTGTTTTTTGGTTTTTTTAGCACCACAACCTCTGGGACAGCCGGTAGTCACCTTGGTTTTACTTTGTCTCAAGTTACGAATCACAGGGTGGTGGCAAAGATTGCCTGTGTTTACATGAGTTTCTATCAGATCTCATGAGAACCTGACTACCCGTGCACCTCCTATTCTGCGGGTCACCATTCCCTCTGTAGCAGTACAAGCATTGCTAAGTCGCGTTGTCAAAATGAGCAGCTGTTGCATCTGAGTCAGAAAGGAGTTAAGCTCCATGGTTATTAAATCTCCTGCTGCCAATTATGACGTATGCTTTTCTTTAGAGATTTGTAATGTTTGTAATCCTCCATTTGGAAAAGGACTGAGCTTGCTTATGTTGTAAATTACCATAAAGTCATCAGATAGGAGAATGGAGCGTACGTCTCTGTAAGCTGAAGTGTGGGATGCTACTTTATATGGAAAGCTTATGAAAAGATTTCTATTTATCTCCACACTTTAATGCATGGATTATTTCCTTCATTATGACAATAGTTACCATTTAGATTGTAGCAAACAGCACAATGGTTGAAATTATTTTTTGCTTTTAAGCTCCTGCTTTTTTGTTTTCTGCTCAGTGAAGGTGCTTTGGTTTTTTCTTCCTTTAAAGCAGGTGGAGGAAGGGATTAATAATCCTAATTTCTGGCATCTGACCCCAGTTCTGCTACTGTCTGATACCTGAGGCAAATTATTACATCTGTTTTGGGTGTGTCTACAGGAAGCTTTGAGAGCTTCAAAAGTTGCTAGATAGGCTTTATATTGTTAACTATAATTGTATTTTCTAGCTAAGTGTCTAGCAAAAGTGCTGAGAATGCTTCATGTTTAATTGGTTGTTCATGTCAGAACTAGTTATTCTTTGAAGCAAAGAATGTCTTTCTTGGACGTTTTCTCATTAGGAATATTTTTACCATTTGATTCCAGGAGAGAGTGCAGTCCATGGAGATGTGGGACAACAGAATGAGAAACTTTGCAGCTTTACAAAAAAAGCTTTACATATTCAGCTAGATAGGTAAGATACTGACACACTGAGGTGATCTGAGGCAGCAGCACATGTGCTCTTCTTGTATAGGGGATCTTTTCTCCTCTGAAACAAAAGCCTTCCACTCCACTGCATTAAAAGATTCATTTGAGGTGTTACTGTCACTTGTTTCATAGGCTTTCTTTGGGGCTAGCAGTCACAGGATGGAGTAGTTTTCAACCTCCATATGGTCTGTAGAAATATAGGCTGTTTATTTATGAACAATGAAACCCACTCCTTGTGGAACAGCCTGTATTTCAGAGTATTTACTGAGAAACAGGCAGTCTGGTTAGGGCTGAAACACAATGTTTTCTGAGTCTTTTAAGTTTGAAATGCACATGCCAATTTCTGCAGCTGTTCTCTCTTTGCATATCTGCACAGATTCATGTGTATGGACAAAATATGAATTTGTAGAAGCTGGCCCCTTTCATTACAGCAAACTTTCCTTTCTCAGCTTACCAGAAGTGCCCTCCTTGGTTGACGTGCCTTGTTTATCTGCCCAGTTGGATGACTGCCTTCTTACTATATTGAAAAATCAAATATTCAGACATGGAACTGTGGCATCTCGACCACCTGTACAGCTAGAGGAATTTGTTGAGAAGCCTGGAGGTATTTTAGTCCGATGGTGTAAGGTAGGTAAAATATCCTGGGTGAGGATCATTCAGATTTCAGTTTTGTTGAAAGAAACTGAAAAAGCCACTTTCATTCTGGATTCTCTACTGCCTTCAAAGGAATAGTCCACTCCAGTGTTCAGTTAGAAACTTTAGAAGAGATTTTTATGGTAATGGCCTAATTTAAAGGCAAGGTAATCTAGTGATGTTGTGGTTGGCGCTAGGGTTTGTGTCTGCCTGGTAGTGACACTTGTACATTAGACTCTTGCTGTTGGACTCTACCTGCTCCCATCTGCAGGTAGAAAGGGCCGACCTGCTGATGCACCTCTGCCTCACAGTCGCCTTCCCTGTTTGTGGGAAAGTTGGGAGGGGTAGCTGAAAACACTGCTACCCCTGCTTCCCATGCTTAAGCAAGTGCCAGGTGCCGGGCAAGCAGGAAACAACTCCTTCAAATACTCTTCCCTCTAAACAAATTACTAGAGTGTAATCTGTCTGTGATACTGTTGTACAAACAAGGCCAAGAATTCCTGGTGTGCATGTTTCTGACAGAGGTGATTTGCACGTAGCCAATTGTGCTGTGGAAGTGAGGGGTTTGTTTGTGTGGCCCTAACAGCCAACCACTCTCAGATGGAACTTTGTTGCTGGGCTGATGCTTTTGTTCCCTTTGAAGATGCTATAGCAGACCCAGGATGAGGCTGAACCTGTTCGGTTATGCTTTTACACCTAAACATGTTTGTGTTCTTAGGGAGATGCAGTGGATAGAAAGAAAAAATATTTTAATAGGCATTAGCTAGTCAAGTAGCCTTTTTCTTCAATACACAAAAACTATTTTTGAGTAAATCACTGCTGTGATCTGGTGAGGTTTAGTTGTTGTTGGACAGCTCTACTACGCTCCTTGGCAGCATTAAACAAACTTGTTTTTCTAGCAACAGCCAGCCATTGGTCAGCCACCCTTACCTTGTCAAGGATGTGGACTCAGGTTACAAAACCATAGGCACTACTATCACATGTGGTCTGATTTTCTATGCTATAGAGGAGGTCCCTGAATTTGGTCATGCTTGGGGCATAGTAGAACTTTTGTGGGGAAAAAAAAAAATTAAAAAATCTCTTTCGACTTAGAGATTATCAAAGAGTTGAAAGTCATTCCCTGGAACAGTTTATGAAGAATAATAGTGAGTTTCCCCTGCTGTTAAAAACTGGCACTGAATTTCTTTGGCAAATTTGTCTTCAGCTTTTGGCTGAAGGATCTTGTTATATCTCTGCTAGATTGAAAAGCTGCCTGTTAAATGTTTCTTCTCCTATAGATACTTTTAAACTGTAATCAAATAATTCTTATACTTTTTGTATTAGTTGGTTCAGACACTGATTTTATTTTCTATAAGGCATGCTTTCTGCTCTTTAATACCTTGCGACTCAGAATTGCCTTTGACAGCCTGCAGCACTATCCTAATGGGTGCCACTTCAGGGGCAAAAGAAAAAAAAGAGGGGGTCCTTTATTAATGCAATAAATGTTTCTCTAGGTGGATGATGACTTCATACCACAAGATTACCGACTGCAATATCGTAAGAGTACTGCCAGCCACTTTGAAGATGTGTATGTCGGCTCGGAGACAGAGTTCATAGTGCTGCATATTGATCCTAATGTTGATTACCAGTTCAGAGTCTGTGCCCGCGGAGATGGACGGCAAGAGTGGAGTCCATGGAGTGTTCCTCAGATCGGCCGTACCACGCTAGTTCCCCATGGTATTGTTTTGCTGCTGTTCATCTTCATCTTAAGCCTGTGTCATCAGCACAGCGCTCCTGAAGGTCTATAGCTGAATGACTTATGGAGCTGCTTTTTGTATGATGGTGGGACGTCCTTAGCTATGATGTATATGTGTAATGTATGATGAACTATCCTTTCATCCTACAATTTATTCTTTGCTTCCTAGTGTGAGGGACAGTTAGTGAGCCTTTCCAGCAGGTAGCTCACTGCTTTGCCTTGGAAAGCATCAATGAGCTAGAACTGAAGCATTTTTTTTCCTTCTCCTTCACCCCTACCTAAGCATTTTTTTTGACCTGCAGTCTCGTAACAAGCTCTTATCTTGGAGAGAGTAAAACCTAAGTTTTCTCTTCACTTGCAAATTTTTAAGGGCAGTGGGTAATGAAGGTTTTCCTTTGCCTACAATATGACTTTGCAGGGATTGCAGCAAAGAGTGAACTTCTGGTGAATTCTGTGAGCTGGGAAATATTTTTTGTAATTGCAAATTATTTGAAAAAGAAATCTCCATCAGAAGGCGGCAAAACTAGCCTCTGTTCTTAATATAGCTTAAGCTTCATATGAGGTAAACTGAGCAGACATTGCAACTGATTTGGTTTTGCACAGACAGTAGGTGGTCAAGTTGAGGTTCACACTTTTCATGCCTTTTTCTTTTTTTTTTTCTTTTATTTTAAGAATGGACAGCTGGTTTGGAGGGTTACAGCTTGAGCAGTCGAAGAAACATAGCACTTCGAAATGATTCTCAGTCATGCGGTGTGCTCTACTCCAAAGCTCCTACTTATTTCTGTGGGCAAACATTAACATTCAGGCAAGTACTTTCTGGGTAGCTGTTGTCTGGTGCATCTCCTGTGAGCCAAGCTTCCTTCTCTAGTCTGTTACATCTCAATTGTATGTAAATCTGAGTCATGGTGCATATTTGAGTTTTACATCAGCTCAGCCCCAGTCAAAGTAGTGTGTCTGGGTAAAGTCTGAACATCCTTCTCTTCTACTTCCTGGCTCTTTAGGAAAACACCTGATGTTTTTGTAGGACCTGCACCTATCTAAAAGAGACGAGCGAACTCCTGAAGGATGATAAATACAGCTCGTGCTGAGCAAATCTGTGGAATGTTGAACTTCCTCCAGTTTTTTAGCAGCTGTTACTGGCTGGTCAGAAGTCAGTGGAGGCTTGCCATTGATTCTTTTTAACCTTGGGTCAGTGGGTGCTTTTCTTCCCAGAGTATCCACAAGCTTTGCAGGATTTGGTCATGAAAACATTATATATGCTGTTGGGACAGGTAGGGATGACAGTCTGGCACTGATGTCTTAAACATCTGAGATAACTAGTGCTGATCAGACTACTGCTTGAAACTGGCATTAGAAAAATACTGAGTGGAGAAGGGATCTTGTGGAATTCAAGCTTTCCATTTGACACAGAATGTGATTAAAAACCTTGGCAGCTTTGCTGCCTGTAGTCCTATCCCTGAGATGATGTTGTTTAACAGGGTATGAGGAATGTCCTTGTGGATATGTCAGTTGTAATTACAGACCTCAGAGACTCTGAAGCTTTATTCCATCTTTCCCTGGTTAAATAAAACTACTTGCTGTACAGTAGGCAACCCCCCAAAGGCAGTTTAAGGGGGTCGTTCATTATATTTTTATAACTTACTCCATGGTGTTTCATTTCTCCCTTCCTGATAACTAATCTTAACTTTAGATGGTTGTAGTATGAGGATGTATTCAGTTGCCCCATCTAAGATGGAATAAAAAGATCTAAAGCTTTCATTTGAAATCTGTTGCTAGATTTAACATCTCTTGGCTCAGAAATGCCTGTGAAATTAAAGGCAGAACTTTGAGGTTTCCCTTGGTTCTCTTTCAGACCAATGCCTTTTATCTTTTTTTATTGGTAGCATATGAAAATCTTTTGCTTTACATTTTGGTAATGTGGACTCCTCTCCAAGAGGAGATTGTTTCAGGATAGCAGAGCACTAATAAGCACATGTCCACAAGAACTATAATGACACAAATCTTAAGATTGAAGACAACCTCAAAAATCGGTTGTGTTCCTCTTGGAAGGTCCAAGAGTAGCTTCCTGTTTGAAAGTGTGTGAGATTTTCCTGAGCAGGGAGATGTAATACTTGGCGCTTGGCTTTCTCCATCTGTTGAAACAAAAGTGTATTCACAAGAGGATAAGTGGCTTGCAGAACAAACCAAATAAGCAAGGTTCATGTTACAGGTATTTGTGAAGCAGCTTTGTATTCTTTTTGCGTGTTCAGGCCACAGGCATACCTCATCAGTGGAAAGTGAAGCTGCAATAAACGCAATGCTTTTTATCTGCTTTTTAAAGATAGACTGCTTCAGTTATCCTCTGAGGCGAAGCATTTGGACAAGTAGGAAAACATCATTGCTTTAAGTCAAGACTCATCCTGTTCCTTTGCAGCCTTCAGGGAGCTGCCCTTAGGAAAAGGAACATTTCTCCACTGACCTGCTCTGCAGCTGTCCTTCTTTAAAGCTTTTGCTTGCAGTGGGGAGCCACACAGTCAGTCTGGCCAATCTGGCGATTTGGGATCATCCAGCAGGTGCCATATGAAGATCATGCTGACTTTGTCAGGAACCCACAATTCTACTGACAGCTAATATAAAGGAAGCACATGTGATCACCTGCAGATTCACTTGTCTGTGGTCTGAGGCAAATGGAAACTGGTGGTGGTTGAACTGTGTGTGCTACAGTGACAGAGGCAAGGTTGTGCTCTGCAGCATTGGAAGTGGTGAGAAGGGATTTGAAAAGTGTCCCACTGAGCATTGTTCCTACCACGTATTCTGTAGGCTTTTTAAAATTTTAAGTCCCAGGGATCACAGAGGCTGGAGAATAACTTTGCTAACATGATAGGAAAAATCAGCCTAGTAAAGCAAAGCTTAGGAGATTGTGCAGTGATGCTCTGTACTGTATGGGGGCTCTTTGTCTTGGGCTGGTTATCAATTGCTGGAAAATCAAAACCTAGTAAGGAAAGGAATGGTGATCTATACCAGATCCTGGCCCTCTTCCCTATGTGTGTGAGAGGAGGAAAGCTACTGCAGAATTACAGGTTGGCTGTTTTCTTAGGCACTCGGATCGTGCTTCCTCTTTATGGTGTAAGGAAGGTTTGGCTCTTTCCTACTTTGCGTTAGCATGCAGCCCAGTCTGCTCTCTTGGAGTGAGGGCAGCGGTGTGGGGATGGTAGCCCTGATGCTGGAAAGCCTGGGTGTGATGAATACAGAAGTGCATGATGAAAAACATGGCCTGAGCCTGGATTCACTGAGAGAGCTGAATCTAAAACGTTCAGCTGGTCCTAGACTGTCTCCTGTGTAAACGCTCCCCCCGCTGGGTGTACTCTTGCTCCTCAGTATTTGCTGTTGTCTTATTTCTTTGATGCTTTTTTCTTCCTACTGCTGCTGGTCCAGGTTACCTTAGTGCTTTGCAAAAGGGGTCTATAATATATGAGTAAGTGTGGATTACAGATTGACATGATAAAATTTCTACTTTTTAATGGGTTTATAGTTATCCATTTTTGGTCATTCTTGTGCCTGTAAAAATGCTTATTTCCAACTCAAGAAAGGCTCCCTTAACTAGGGATGACATGAATTAATGTTACTTAAGCACAAAGGCTTTACCCCTCAAGTTCACTAATAAATAGCTGTTTATAAAACCTCACCAGTAACTCAGGCAGAGTTTACAATCTAAAGTGGAGTAGTGAGATGAATTTGAAATCTCCTTTAAAGTTGTTTTGGGAAAACATTGCGGATCATTTCTAAATTAAAAGCTTCTTGGATATTTAAATTTTTTTCTTTGCTTTACAGTACAAGGGTTTTGCTATCTTAGTGATGTTCCCAGGGGACTAAAAAACCTAATAGAGTGCAAAAGTAACCAATTTTATCTTCCTTGTTTGTCTTGAAAGAGTTAACCCATTGTGTGCCAGTCCACTGCCCAGTTTATTCCAGTTCTTAAAAGCTTCTGCTTAAGTTTTTCTGTTGTTTGGCAACAACCATGTATCAGTGCTGCTCTTTCTCTCAAGCTGTAATGAAAATAAATGCTGTTTTACTTTTCTAGAAAAGTTTCCCAAGTCACTCAGGCTCTCTCTAAAGTATGATTTAGCACCTTTGAGAGATGGCAGTACGAGAGAAAGGACTCAAATACAGAAGAGCCCTTCAGTGTATAAACTGTGCAGGCCTTGCAGAGGGCCCAAAGGGAACTGTGTCCCAGGTCATTTGCACAACTTGTTTGCTTTTTCTTTGGAGATTCTTTCTCAGGACCAAAATCCTAAATGCAGCTGAACAGAAGCCAGACTTGTAAATGGTCTTCTGGGCGTTGTTTTTAATACACATTTGCACAAAGCTAATTTATGAAAAAAAACCCGAAACAACCCACACACACCCTCAAACCCAACAACCCTTCACCACCAAAACACATCAACCTTCCGCCCCCACCCCTTTACAGCAGAACATAGCAGGGTTCAAAACCCCCGTTTTAGTCATGCTTATTAAATACTTGCTGAAACTACAGCCATCTTGCCATAATACAAGATATTGACCAGTAATCTGGTATAGATGATTGTAGTTTTGCACATATTGGTTGTTTCAGACAACTGGAAATAATTTCAAAAGACTCTAAGCTGTGACAGTGGAGAAGTTTATTAAATAGCAATGAAAGCTTGCAGGAAGCAGATTCATGTTTTGTACAGATTAATAGAGAAAGCATTACTCAGTGAAGCTGCTGGGAAAGCTGGTAGGACTTCAGGTCATTCAACAGGGATCTCCCCAAAAGGTTGGATGAATTTGTTGAAAGCCCTGGAGCACAGTACAGAGGTCTGGTATGACAGGGTATTACTGTTTGGATTTCATTGTCTGTTTTGATTTAAAGCTTCAGGGTTTGACTTAACTTTTTGCCTGGTAGAATTGAAACTGTGGGACAGCCAGACAGACGAGACAGCCTTGGAGTGTGTGTGGAGCAGCAGAACGGCTATGATTCTTTGCAGCGGGATAAAGCTGTGTGCATTAGCACAAATGGTGAGTCTGAATCATGTAATTGAAGAGTGTGAATTTTTTTTGTTTTCCTTTCTCAAAACCCATAGCCCCTGGTTCTTTATATCCCTGGATCACATATAAGCAACTTCATCCATGTTTTATGTACATACTGCTTGTGCAGTTAAAATCTTTGGTGAGAGCATAGGTTTCCTTTTCCTGCTTGCAGTTAGTGCAGCCTGTTTGATGTGACGAAAAGGAATGTGGCAGGGTTGCTTTCCATTTCTATTTGCCTGCAAAAAAAATAGGGAGACATAGTGTTCCATGTTAGTAAGTACAGGAACTGAGAAATGATATTTGATATCTTGACTGTTTCAGGGGCAGTATTTGTAAATGGAAAAGAGATGACAAACCAACTGCCTGCTGTTACTTCTGGATCAACTGTGACATTTGACATGGAAGTTGTGCAGTTAGGGCCTTCCAGCAACGAGGGAGGGAACTTCAAGCTTCGAGTAACCATTAGCTCTAACAACAGAGAAGTGGTCTTTGACTGGGTACTTGATCAATGCTGTGTCTCTTTGTATTTTGGATGTTCGTTTTCATACCCAGGCTGGAAAGTTTTGGTGTTTTAGCAGTGAGTGAAGGGATTTTTGTTCTTGCTGTAAAGTGTAATGTTAAAACCTGGGCTTCCAGCTGTTTGACATCAACAATCTGTTAACAAAAACCTGTCTTTATACTACTTGAACTCCACTATATTGTACTTCCTGCTGGATTCATTTAAAGAAAAACAATTGTGAAACATTGGATTTGTTACTCTGGAAAAAGTTAGAAGCAGGTATTTGCGTAGGCAAATTAATTTAAGCAGTCCATAAGCCCTTTCCCTTTTTTCCTCCAGACTTGATTTTTGTCAGTATTTCATTGTACTCTAGTCTCAGGGTACGTGTATTGTGTAGAATTAACTTTGCTTAATGCTGCTGCTCTGTGAAATAAGCCTGTAAACATTTAGGGGGGTGATAAGGACCAAAGTTTTATTTATACCACTCAAAAAGAACAAAGTATTTAGAGCAGTGATATCCTGCTATGCTTCCTTGTACACAATGCTGCCTTAATAGTATGAATGGATAGTGGGTTCTGCAACAGCCATTTCTTTCATGCATGGTACTGTTCATTCCTCCAGAGCAAGGATGTCTGAGCCATAATGTCTGTTTAAATATGTAGCCAGTCTGTTAATGTCTCACTTAAGTGCCTTATTTTGAGATATTTCTTGAACTGTTTTCTGTGTTGTCACTTGGAATATATTTTTCTAGAGTAGTTGCATGGTGATGCTTACATCAACTTAATGCAGATGCTTGCCTCAAACTAGACCAATACCTAGAGTAGGACAGTTATCCTTATCTGCTCTGTCTTCCCTAGTTATATTTACTGTGTAGCCTATGTCAGAGCAAGTCTTAGTGATTTAGTACTTAGGCATGACATGCAGATTGGCAGCCATGATTCCTCACAGAGCCCTTCTAAGACTTAGAGACAACATTCTTTCTATTGTCCAACAACAGAGACAAGGGAGGTGCTATTCTGATGTGCAGGATTCCTGGAAATCCCAATAGCTACCTGGGAACACCTTGCATTCACATGCAATAGCACAGGATTATGGTCTGAGGACTGGGGACAGACTAGGCTGCCCAAGCAAGCTGGGACTGCTGCTGGAGATCCACTATGGGAGGTAACGGAGATGGGCTTCAGGCAGACCCTGCTGGCAGAGATTTAACCCGTGGCAGTCAAAATGTAGCAGATGTTGGTAATTTAACTGTCTCCTCCATGTAATAGGATGGGAAAAGAAAATATGAATTAATTGACTTTGAATGCAGAAGTTAGGTAAAGTTACCACTATTTTCCCTAAGGAGCAACTAAGATTTATAATGAGCTTATCAAAGAGAACCTATTCCTGGTCAAAAGATTGCAATACTACTGGACTTAAATATTTTGAAGTAATGCTCATTGAGGGCCTTCTTACCTCAAATTCAATTAAATGTATTTTAGCATGTTAGAATAGCAGTATTTTTATAAAGCCTAGACAATCATTCTGCCCTTTTTCCTGCAGTGTCAACATGCTACGTTAGCCCTCTATGCTAGCATTAAAAGCTTAATTCACATTGGATTATTATCCCCCATACTTACATTATCAGTACAAAAAGATTAATTGTCTATGCCTGCATTTTTTCCCCAGGCATCTGTAGTAGGGGTACGAGAATTTCAGAAAAGGCAAATGGCTGTTGGTATTTACAACATTTACAATAGATTCAGATGGATGCAAAGAATTTGCACATAGAGTTAGGTTGGAATTTACTATAAGACCTGAAGTGAGGAAGACTGGACACCTGCAGGTAAGATTATCCACTGTTAGCAACAAAAAGCCTGCAGTATTCTCAGTTTTTCAAGCTTAACTATTTCAGTGTTAGGGAGTAAGAAAATACTAGCTTATCCTGTACTTTCAGTGTTCTCTCTAATTATCCTATGAAGAGTATTTTCAATACTTCTAAAATACGATTCTTTTCCTGTAGCCAAGAAGGTTCAGTAGATGATCAAACAGTATCAGTCCTGTTTAGAGAGGGTCAGGCTGGCACTCTAGCTAGCAGCCAGCTTAAATCTTGCTCCATTTAGTAGTGCTGGTAATGTCACTTACATACTTCAGGTACTACTTGTAACTTAGTATTTTTACCATATGGAAACTAAAATTGTATCTACACTTCTGAGGTATCAACAGCTCAGGTACCTTTTCATCTGCTTTTGGAGGGGCTAGTCAGACTATTGATTCTGCAGGATATTTACTTGCATGTTAGAAAATGAAGCTTAAGCCTTGAATTCAGGTACTTCCAGAGATGGTAATGCCTTGTCAGTTTGTTCAGAATACACATACAAAGCAGCTTAAGATGACTGTGAAGGGCCACTGGAGGCCCCTACTGTGCCCCCTGAGAGCTGAGGATGGCAAGAGAAGAAACAGTTTTTCTGACTTTAGTCTTTAGCTGTACGTTGAACAAGGGCAGCTTGCCAATCGTGGGTTGGGTATGGTTGGGTTTTTAGTCATTTTTTTAAACTTAGCATAAGCCTAGCTGTCCAAATTGCAAATTAGGTACTGTTCAACCACCTCTTGGAGCTGCACCTTTGAGACCTGGGAGGGGTGAAGAGTCTCAGGGCAAGAGACCTGAGTTAAAGTATGCAAAGAAGCAGAAGAGGCTTGAATTAAAAAGGTTGAAATTCTGTTCTTCCACAGCAGAGTTCAGCTAGATAGAAAACTTGACACTTCCTTTACAATTTTTCACCTCTAGCTCTTGGAGCCTTGCAAGCAACAGAGTGTTAACTGCTTATGAAATCCAATCCTGAAAGTTGTTTTCTTAAGCTAGAACATTCACTTACCTCAACTAAGACTTATGTGTCAAGTGAAATTTGAAATTTTTTTTAAATAAAGTTTTATCCCTCAACCATGTATGGTCTAGTAAATTATTTATTGGGGCATAAAGCTGGAGCATCACTGCATTCTAATAAGAAAATGTATTCTATAGTGCTGCAGCCGTCTTTAAGAGCTTCTCCCCCTTGTTTTTTTCCCCATCTTTTGTCCCTCAGAAGTCCTCAACAATTTTTCCAGGTTTCTCACTTGTGCACTTACCTTTATTTCCAGCTGAAGTTTAGATCTTAGCTGAAATCTCTTACAGAAATAATTTTTCCTCCTTTTTTAAAAATTAGTTACAGCATCTGTAAACTACTTTCCTCAATACTCCACAGCTAATTTTTCTGGTTTATTGTTCCCATCTCCTTACTGCTGCATTAAATGGTGCAACTCATACAATAGTAGTTTTTGGCCACCGTTACTGAGCAAGAAGCAGAGGTATTTAATCCCCTTCAAATAAAGTCCACGTTGAACTAACACACAGCTTTACTAAAGGAAAAATAACTTGTGAAACCAGAAATCAGGCTGCCGACTTGGTAGCTTTCTCTCATAAATACACCATTCATATGAAGAACTTTCTCCAGGGTAAGATGCCAAGTATTTCTCCTAAAGAGAGCATCTTCGGTCTCAAATCAAGCAACTTAAGAACAGCAGGTATCAGAATCATGGAAGGCAGACTTACCTACTTCATTCAGATTTCTTGTTTTCTCAGTTGTGAAACCATGCAGTATCAGATTTATAACCAGGATCTGGTCCAACAGGAACACCTTCATTCAAGCACCGGTTGATGATGGCACCAAACTGTTCTGTGAATTAAGAAATACTTAACTTTGAACAATATTGTCAAAATTGTCCTCACAGAATGGCTCCTGCATTCGCAAAAGTAAAGTCAAATTGCTGCTTTGGGGTGGGTTGTATGGTTTGGGGGTTTTGTTTTGGTGATTAGTAAAGGAATCAGAACAGTTCAGATTATTCGCAACTGCTTCATTCCAGGCAGTCCATCTTTACCCCACCCCCCAAAAATTCAAGGACTATATTCAAGACACACTCAAAGCAACATACACATAAGGTTAACAAATCCATCTAACAATTTTGAATATAGTATTTAATGCACTGAATTAAGTATTCAAGTCATGTTAGGTTCCAACCTGGGGTTCACAGTCCTGTTGTGTTAAGATAATCACCAAATATAAAACATCATTAAAATCTGCCATGAACATACTAAAGGGTAGATTAGAAGAACCTTGCCAATTTTAGAGATGAAAGCATACCCAACAACTGCAGTCTGAAGTCCAGTTTACAGAGTTTATCTGTGATATCCTGTATTTCAGTATCTGAATTATTTCTAACATGGAAAAAGGTTTTCAGTGTCTGCTATTCAACAGTCACTATTTGGCCAAGCAGTGCAATTCCTTACTCATTTTGTTCTGTAGTACCTGGAATATCCATCCTCTACAGTCCCAGAGAAGCACTGTTTTCAACTGATACTGATTTAAATTTTGCTCTAAATAAACTGTCTTGTAAAATCTGTTTGAAACATTAACCACTTGCATGTAAAAAGCCACACAAGTCCTATTTTTATAGCTGACACAAGTGATGTTTCATTTTCAGTTATATAAATTACAGTTCTAAACAGTAATACACAACTTAACAGATTTATCTCAGGAACTCAGTCCTGCCCCCAAGACAGGAGAGTAGAAGTTTTTATAATCCAACTAAAAACCTGGTAATTTATGGAGACACATTAAATATAACAAAAAGACTGGACAGAAACTTTGCTACCTTTGTAACAACCTGGCAAAGGAAGAACATGTATCCAAATTTTAAAAGACATGCAGAAGAGAAAGTTTATACAAGGTGTTGCTTGTGGCCTTTCTGCATGCACACAAAATGAGCGGGACAACCATCATGGCAGATTTTATATTACTGAACTTTATGTACAAAAGCTGATTTCAAATAAAACATTTAATGTAAAAACAATGGTTCATTTAAACAACTGAACTTGTTTTGGTTTTTTTTGTTTGGGGTTTTGTTTTGTTTTTACATCTACTGTACCATTCAAATTCTTTTTAACCAGCTTACATGGTATCTTCAAAATCTATCAAAGGTACATATAGAAAAGGCATCTTTATAAATAGAAAACAAAGGGATTTTTTCAGCTTTTATTATAAATTGACATGACATACAAAGTTTACTGGACAGAAGTAATTTCATTACTATTTTTGGGGGGATCACCAACTTTTTGTGCAAACAATGCTAGCCTTCTTTTAAGCATTAAGAGCATAACTGCTTAAGAAATGACATAAGCAATAATTCTAGAACTACATCTCCCCTAAAATAATCTATTTTTTTACATATGTGCACAGCTTTAGCAAATTAAAGCCAGAGAGAAATGCTTGATGTACTATCCAGAGGCATAATTAGAGTTTGCTAAAACTCAGAGAGCTGGCAAATTCAAGAAGTTTGTAATGAAAGCTGCAGTTTCCCTCTTTCCTATTTTGTACACAAAATCAGTGACTAAGAACTTAATACTGGATGACAAATCACATCCACACCATTAGTTAAATAGTCTCACAGTTAAACACATCTTAAGGACCATCAAAATCAGTATTTACATTTTATAAATTTCTGAAGACACCATTAGAAAGCTTATATACCCCTTAAACAAATAGGGAACTGCATCTCATGGTGATGGAATGAAATAAAAAATTAAAAATACCTGTATTTACAGCAGCATTGTTCCTTTATAAATAAAGAATATGAAAAATGCAATATTTTAAGGATAATAAAAAATTGAGGTGATGTCACTCAACCACAGTGCTTGCTGGAATAAACCCTTCGGTGCTGATACTGTACCAGTAGTGAAACCACTTTCCATTGGAAAAAATCTGTAAACGTATGCATAAAATGTGTTAACAGCAGTGCAAAACTGCTCAAATATAGTTTAGTCAGCATCTTAGTATCTGTATTGAATACAATACATCACAGAGTACTTGCATAAGAAGTGCAACACATTTTCTGGTCCAATTTTACAGTGCATTTTTCCCTCAAGAGTGGCATCTCAAAAGCCAAAGCTAAACCTATGGCCTGGACTTGCAGTCTGTACTCAGGCAAAACAGCAGGCATAAACTTCAAAAGAAGTTAATTGACGTAATGCCTACATACTGACTATAGACTCTCGGCTTTAGCATGGCACACTATGATGCGGAACCCCAGTAAAAAGGGTTTACATCAAATAGTTGTGTAGCTGTGTAAATGTGTAATAAAAATATAAAGGAGCTAATGTTCAAGTTTAAAATGGTACACTGGGTGATCAATACATCAGAATTATCCACGAAAACCAAACTGCTGGTAACCTCAAAAAGCCAAGGTGGTACTTCACTGTGTCTGTAACATGAAAAGCCAAGATCTTTCCAAACAGGCACAAGACAAAGGAAGTGCTAAGTTCGCCAACTTTGATAATTTTAGTGTAAAAAAAAAAATTAATTTGTAATTTATGATCAATAGATAAATGATTTCAAATACAAGGATCAAGGTTAAACTTTAAAAGTGTGACGTTATTTTCACAAAAAGCTAACTGGAGAGTTTCTAAATAAGAAAAGCAGAAACTGTATCCCAGTCCCCTTTCCCCAATGTTTCACAACTTCATGGTAGGAAAAACAGCCAGATACAGATGCAAAAATCTTAATATAAAAACGGTTTTACATATACTTAAATTATGTAAATTCCATAAAGTTCTTAAGACACTAATTACTAAAATTACAAAAAGATTTTCATATTGCTCTTCATGCTCAAACTCTTAGAATATTGTCATTACATCACCAAAACCGATATACATGTAGTACTTGCATAATTAACTGAATAGAAACCCTGTTAAAACAATATCCTTGTTGAAATCATTTATTTCCATCCACCAGTGCCTGTTTGGAATCTGTATTTTTGTGTGTAATTCTTTATAGAGCTCATGCACCCTAGAATGTCACTTCAATGCTTGTCCGTTGAATGGCAATTGACTTTTGACTTCAGAGCTTTTGTTTCTTGCTCTGTTTTGTGACACCTGAGATGCTATCCATTTCTGAAATTCTCTCTCTCATATTATTTTCACTATATCCATTTGTTGTCCCACTTTGTTCCTCAGAAGATTCCTCATCCGTTGGGGAGGCCGATTCTCCTTTCTCCAACTTCTGCTGCATCTCTCGGAGCCTGGCAACAGCTTTGTCTATTGACATTATGCTGATGAGGTTAAAGTCATGCATGCTGACCAAATGTAGCATAAAGTTTCGACACAAGTTCTTCTTAATTATTTTTTGTCCGTAATTTTCAACAAACAGCATACAGGCATGATTCATTTGATTGTCAGCAATAAACCTGTCAAATTAGAAAGCCATCATTATGCAAGTAGAACATTTTTTTAAAAAAAGATACATTGATAAACCATATTGTAGGGTAGCTGCATAGACCATCCATTACATAGTCTCAACATCTGCAATGTTTTTTCTTTTCAAAGCCGTAGGGCTACTAGGCACAAGAACATTTCTAAAAAACTTAAAACAGTCAAAAGCTTGTTACCAAATTATCCTTTAATGATCCTTTCCTAAACAACTAAGCTAACTGAATTTTAAGTACTTAGTGAATTGCAATGCAAAATGGTCAACCAAATCTATACCGTAATTTATTTGTATCAAAACTAAGCATAGTAACATACCCGTGCTTCATAACATGAAGATTCCATAATTTCATCACTTCTTTCTCTCCTTCGTTAACATCAGAAAATTCTTCAATTTGCTGGAGAAATGAAGGATTGGGAGAAAGGATAGGAAAAGAAACAAACACACCCATCAGAACTGCACGTCTGCTGACAAGTAGTGAAAGCACACCTAAAATTCAATTTATGCCACCTATACATCACAGAAATAACTACTGATGAAAATTCAGGCACTGCAGTCAAACGTCCTATCATGTAGAGACCTGTGATGATAAATTACTTCTGTATTATATACACACCCCACTGTGTACTCCTGTGATACCAGCATCTCCTCTTTGAAGGAGAAAACCAGCCACAAACAATGAAAACTTGTTAGGACACATGTGAACAAAGCTAGCTAGCTTTGCAACTAAGGACATACTTGAAAATACAAACTTTGATTCCGTGAATTTCTATCATTATTGGCTCAGCATCACAAAATTTTCTACTTACTCTTAAAGTAAATGCATCATTTTCACAATATATGCCCTGTTTGTTCCCTACAACAACTGCAGACCATCTTTTAAAAACCACAATCCATATAAAATAGTTTTGTATAAATGGAATAATTACAGTAATGGTTTTCTCCCGTAGCCACTCAGGGTCCTTTTCATCTTCACTGTCTACTTCCATTTCTTGTGGACGGAGAGGTAAACATGTGTCACTGTGGAAATACAGCCGATTGTGCCCACTGCTGTATGTTCGCTGCTGTTCTACTTCTCCATCTTCAGATTCAAGAAATTCTGACATACTTGCTTTCGTACGCTTTGGCCTAGCAGAAGGGAAAAAAAAGTAACTGCTTTCAACTATCATATCAAATATGCAAATTCTAAGAACTGTAACTGATTAATACAAATTATTCTTCCAAGCTCTAGCTTGCAAAAATGTTGGGGGGGGGAATCGCCAGCAGTGAAGAAGTTACATCATTATGAATAAATACCTCAGTTGAAAAGATGTAGGAAAAATCACGGGTGAAGTTATCATCATTCAATAACATCTTATTTAGTCATAAACCACTGTACTTCAATGATAGTGAAATGTAACACTGTTTATGTGCACCTACAGATTTACAAATCCCTAGGTTTCACAAATCCAGTCCATATGCTGTTATTACACAAATACAGATAGACCTTGTTTTCCATCTCCCTACCTGCAAACAAGTATGTGTGTGATAGGAGTTCTTTTGACTGGTCCATTGCGACTGAAGGCAAATCCAGGTTGACGATGGATATCCTGGGGATTTCCTGCATAGGAGCCATCATAACACTCATTGATAGACACATCTATCCTAGCACCTTTTGGATGATACTGAAAGACATAATTGCAAATATACTTAGCAAACAGTAATGACAATACATCAGGAGGTTTAAACAAGTAACCTTTTCAATTCTGAGTACCTTAAATATCATCCTATCAATAACCTGACATAGATCTAGTTTCCTTTTACAACACCAAATAATTTTTAACCTCTAGAAACAAATTATACTAAAGCTTCCTTGCTTTGTACCATTTTACTGTTTTATATAAAACCTCTCAGAATAGAACTGCTTATAAAGTTAAGGAAAATATCAGCAGAAGATTGCTAACAAGCACCCTAGAAATTAGAACATTTCTAAATTTCCTGAAGCTTCAAGAGACTTCCAACCAAATGTAGATTACATTGCTTTCTACATCTACATTTTTCTACATGAAAAGAATACATTAACGCAAAAGCAGCAGCTATAGTCAGAATTCATCCTTCAGTGATCAGCATTATTTAAATATATGTATTTTAAAAAAAAAAAAATAAAACCGACAAGATTTTTTTTTTCCCCCATGTAACACGCAAACATTCGCGTAACATTCAAAGGAAGCTGCATTTAACCTGTAGATACAGTCCTACAACTTAGCAGGCTAGGAACAGAATCACTGCATATGTAATACCTGTGACAGACTGTACAGTGTTTCGTAGTGCTAAATCACAAAAAGATTACTTACAACATAATTAAAGATAAATCTGCTGTGACAAAGTTTAAGATGTTTGAGTAAACTATACAGTTTCCGACAGTTCAGTGTGCACCATGGGCAATGCAAGTCATCTCGGGCTTCAGTCTGCTGTCTTGTGTTGTTGTTATAAAGGAACTGATGCAAACAAAGGAATAGGTAGTATTAGCATCAAATGCATTTCATTCATTAACTTCCCAACCCCCAAAACAAAGTTGGACATAATTTCAGGAGACCTCTACAGTAATAGTAAATTCTTGGGAACACTACATCAGCTCAGTGTACTGACACACTGGTATTTCAAGAATTTTCTCCCCCTAGGAGACCACCTGTCCCCCTCCAGATGTCTAACAAGAGATGTCCTTTGTATTTTGGAACATCAGATGTGCCCCCAGGAGGATTAGTTTTCTAAAATACTTCCTGTAAGAAATATGTGGAATGGCTCTTAATATGTGAATCTGAGACCTCTTAAGGCATCTACTAAAAAGGCAAATGGAAATTTCCACCCAACTGAAAAGAGAAGTGAACATTTTAATTCCATGCAATATTTAGAGTCTAGTTTTACCCTCTAATGCTTATTTTTCAATACCTGGTAAAATATTCGCAACTTTTGTCGAGGTTCATTTAAAACATCTCTCTCTTTTCTTGTTTGAAGGTCTGTCGGCAAGGATTCTTTCACAGCTGAAATATACACATATAGACATACATTTCTTTGGTGACGAGGGAAAAAAAAAAAAAGGCATTGTTTCTTACCCAAGTATGGAAGTTCTGAGAAGGGCACACTGCTGCTGTAGGAAATGGGCTACTCTAGTGTACTTTGACATTAAGTAGCTCATATCAGGAAGTTTTGATACTCAGCTTTCTTCACAAATCTACAGAAAAACCCACCACTTTTAAACACCAGATCTATCTCCAGTTTTGGAGAACCCTTCAGAGAACTTAAAAATGGTCAGGTAAAAAGCAACATTTTTCTTACTCCATTTAAGCAAACTGAGAATTCTTTAGGTATAGCTAAAAGCAAGGATGGCTGGGAAATAAAAAAGAAACACTGGTTTCAGACAGCTGCATTGCAAATTGTCCTGGTTTCAGCTGGGATAGAGTTAACTGTCTTCCTAGTAGCTGGTACAGTGCTATGTTTTGAGTTCAGTATGTGAAGAATGTTGATAACACTGATGTTTTCAGTTGTTGCTCAGTAGTGTTTAGACTATAGTCAAGGATTTTTCAGCTTCTCATGCCCAGCCAGGGCACCTGACCCAAACTGGCCAACGGTGTATTCCATACCATGGGACGTCCCATCTAATATAGGAACTGGGAAGTGGGGGCGGGGAATCGCCACTCAGGGAGTAGCTGGGTGTTGGTCGGCGGGTGGTGAGCAATTGCCCTGCGCATCATTTGTACATTCCAATCCTTTTATTACTACTGTTGTGATTTTATTAGTGTTATCATTATCATTATTAGTTTCTTCTTTTCTGTTCTATTAAACCGTTCTTATCTCAACCCACAAGTTTTACTTCTTTTCCCGATTTTCTCCCCCATCCCACTGGATGGCGGGGGGAGTGAGTGAGCGGCTGCATGGTGCTTAGTTGCTGGCTGGGGTTAAACCACGACACAAATACATTGTTTAAATTCAATTTCAGAAGTTTCCCAAGTCACACAACAGACAACAGTATGAAATGCAAGTAAGATAAAAATATTTAATTGAAATTTTAACCCTTAACTCTTATCCCTCAAACACTTACTGTTTGTGTGTAACTACACTGCTCAGTTGCCTTTGAGCCTCTTCCATACATTTTAATCTCAGTAAGATTATTCGATTCCATACAATTAACAAGAAACCCCACGTATCTAAGCAGGTTTATAAATCTACCCTCAGGAGAAACCAAGTAATGACACTTACTTGCTTCTGTAGAGTGAAAAGGATGGCAAAACAAGTCTCAGCTCTACTGACATAAGGAGATCTTTTAGAAGATGCACTTATTTAATATTTTGGAGAACAAGGGAAATTTCACCCTCTTTCTGTATGAAGAAGAGAGGAGGCCTGACACTTCAGCCTGCACCACATCAGAGAAATCAGAATTCCATGGCTCAGTTACTTTGAGCACTTTGTAATTACAGCAAAGCTTAAGCTGCCACATTTAGAAAGTCTTTGATGCCTTTATTCCACTGGTCTGCCTTGGGAAACATGCCAAGGTAAAATGACAACACCAAATTCATATACCCTTGGGAAAGATGCACTGGATCTTTTTCTTTTACTATCAGAACCTCTGATAGAAGTTTCCTACTATTTTCACTCTCCTTTTTTCTTGGTATTCAGAGACTGAAAACAGCACAACCATCATAAATACCCTACAATGTTGTGCACTGCACTACGACATATTCCTGTATTAAGGGTCTGCTGTACTATTTTGGAAGGTGACTCTTGTAACTTTACCAATTTACTGGAATACTTAGCTTCTCTGATGCAAGAAAAAACGGGTTCCATCAGTACATTAGCAATGCATCTTTGCCACATCCCTATTGCCTCCATATTTATTATGTAGTAAACTAGTACACACCTTCTAGAGTTAGTCAACATACCATCATTTCTTTTGCAAGTCTGAGCATAAAACCGGCTTAACAAATTACAATATAGGTCTCCAAGAAACTCTAAGATACAAGGAGGTCTGGTATGAGGAAGTAAAGAGAAAGCAGAACAACTTTTCCAGCAAAAGTTCAACTACTACTCTGCTTCTGTTGCCTTTCTTCTGCTGGAAATTACATCAATTTTGTGTGTGTTAAGTGTCAGCCATTCATCCTGATTTAAGAAACCTAACTGTCTGCAATCCCTAGCTAAGGCAAAAATATTCAAATCAGAAACCAGAAATCAGTCTTATTTAAATATTCTTGTACTCCTTACAAACACAAAGATGTCTGTAGGCTGGCTGAGGATGTTAGGGATCATTCTAGACAGTGGCTTCTGCACAGGTAGGGGTGAAATTTTTCTTGCTTTAACTTTTGTATTACTACACACTAAAGCTCTAAAAGCAGTGGAAAGAATTGCCACTCTTAGAAAGTCTCACCAGAGATAGTCATTGTTGACCCATCAAGTTTCCCAACATATACTGCAATACAACTACACAAAAGGCACATTTGGAAAAGCAGTATTTTTTTTCATAATAATCATTCCCTTGCTATCATTACCACAGCTCCAAAACCTCACAGTTACATATCCAACAGAAAATCAGACTGAAATACCATTTTGCACAAATTCTGCAATGCACTACCATAGACGAACCCCAAAACTCCAAGCAAGACAACTCTTTACAAAAAATTGCCTGGCTACATACCCCAGAGACTAAGCCTAGAGACAGAACTACTACACTCCAGATAATTACTTCTGTAACAGGGACCTAGAAGTTTCCTTAATCACCCAGTCCCGATCTAGTTACAAGCTTGGAAATACTGATAACTCTGAAGTGAATCAGGTGCCAGTCAAGAGTCTAGGTATGTTGATAGGTGTTTAAACAACAGGAACAGCCTGTTGCCTTCTGCACAATTTAAGTTTTCCAGCTGTCCTTGGGCCCTACCTGCCAACACAACATTCCAGGCCAAAGTTACAAACAACTGTGAAGGAGACAAAAGAAAGATAGTATCTAGGCCAGCCCCCACTACCACTAAGTAATCAAAGGGGAGTTTCAGATTAAACATGACCCTGAGACAGGAAACTGCTATTAAAAAAAGAAAAAGTACACAATGGTCAAAGGTGTCTTTTCTATCTAGTGTCAAAAAGTATTTTAGTAGTGGCTTTTTTGAGGTAAGCTCTGGGACAGCAAGGAAGAAAGATGTTTTCTAAAAACTACTAACAAAATTGCAATTAAGCAACTGAACTAATCACAAATTTTAAAATTTTAAAACTACATTAAGCTTAAATTTCTTGATATAATTATAATCAAATAGCATGCTACCTGCTGTACAGCTGCATCACTTTGTGAAGTTTTCAGTTAACTGGACTGCAGTATACAACCAGTTACCTCCACCCCAGCAGCTATCCCAGTATTTTGCAAGAAGATCTAAACAACTCTTGAAGAAGGAAAAAAATCATGGGGTTGTTTTTCATATCTAAATATGTATCTTAATACTACAGTCTTCTGCAAAACATCTCACAGCAAGTATGTGTCTGTTAATGTTTTTACATCATGCAGGAATTAAAAAGTGTGCTATCACACATTCTTTGAAAATTATTAAGAGTCAAACCTTTTAAGTCCATTGAAATTTTCAAGGTAAGACCCAGCACTGATACAGATTAGCTAACCTTACGTAAAGGGAAATATTCCTGGAAGACCTTCGATAAAGAAACTGATCTGGAACACATACCTGTTTGTTTTTGTTTTTTTTAACATATACCTACAGAAATATCAAAGGACATTTTACTAAGTTTTTCTAAAATAGTGCTTAAAGTCACCAACGTAAATTTAGGATAAATATTTATATTCAGGAGCTTCACAAGACAAGCTTTTTTGTAGCAGCAACAGCAGAACAGGCAGTTTCTAGGCATTTCAATAGCTCTTGAACTAACGTGTTTAAATAGGCAATGGGATACATTAAGGTAACAAAACCTGTAATTTTAGATTTGCAGTGAATATTAGCAGACAACATTAATGTTTCTGACATTATGTAATCTCAGAGTAGTGGATCAGATTACAATGGTAATTACATTTTCAATGACACCACAGAAGTGGCACTACTACATTAAATACAAACCAAGCAAAGAAGTAAAAACAAGATAACTGCATGCTACTTAACCTTGCTTCGTGGAAACATTTTTAAGTAACCCAATTTTAAATAGTTTACCCACTACTGCTTTTAATGTGGTATATATTTAAAGTTCAAAGCTGATTACAAAGTTTGACAATATGTAAACTCTTCTGGAAAGAATGTATAGGAACTAACTTGCAGAAGGGTAACAAAACCAGTTACATCTCAGAACACTGAAAAATTCTGAACTTAAAAAGCATTTAGTTTTAAATTACAAGGCTCTTAACATTAATTGATGACTAAGGAGAAACTAGTTCAATAATACATACAGATTAATTTACATATAACAAATACAGACTTACCTTACATTGTAGTAATAGTTCTGTGTGGGTAAGAGCAAGAAACTATTTTTGGACAGTACTAACTGTAAGCCCGCATTCTATCTAGACAACCTCAGACTGTCCAAAATGAATAAAAGTAGGAAAAAAAAACCTTTAGGCCCAAACATAAATCTTTGTTAACTTGTGTGAATATGCAGAAAATGCAGCTAAAGAATAAAAAAAAAGTATATTGTGCTTCCATCATGGGACCATGCCTAGACTTCAAACTATGTATCAAGGAGATTAGTGCTAGTTCATAAACCTTCTTAAAGAACCTGAGTTACCTTTACACCACAAACATGCAATGTAATATACAATATTTTAAACAGTTTCAGTCATATTTCACAGTAGCAGCTACATTTTTCCAAGAGCTAAATGTATCATCCGATAGACAAATTTTAAAACTATTTTCACTGCAAAGCATAAAAAAGGAACTTAACACTATAAATCCAAATACTTATAAAACAGTAATTAAAATGAGTAGAGCAATACAGACAACCCTAGAAGTCCTATTCACAGATTTCTTCCCTGGTTTATTTCACATCAGGATTTATGCACGTTGTATATAATCACTTCAATATTGTCATTATGTCAAAGACTCCATCATTTTTAGCTTTTAAACGCACCTTAAAAAAATGTATAAAATATGGGATATAACAAAGCCCATTCATTTTCGCTTTTTCACATTTAAGATTACCTGAAGCAGTTGCACCAATGAGTCAGGAACCCCAAAGCACAGAAGTGCTAAGGAGATAATTATTCAGCAGCAAAACCAAAGTTTGCTTACCTATAGTCTGAGTAGGTTTAACAGAATTGGGCTTGTTTTCTTGAGGGAGGCTTTCAGAGTTTCGTGTTGCAAGAGGCTTAGCTATAGGAGCTGTAGACTTATCATTTGTGTCTCCTGTCCAACGAAGAGTAAACTGAAGTGTAGGTCCCTGAGAAAATGTTTCAAATGGAGGCAGTCTCTGGGGAGAGGAAATAAAAAAATAAAACAGCAGAATTAGTGTCTACCCATATACAAAAACAATCATGAGAAAATATTCACAGAATGGGAACAGATACAATTTTTTAATCACCTGAAGTCCTTGTGTTTTCAACATAAGCATACACATTTAGAAATACTAAAAAAAAGCTGAAGAGGACGACTATGCAGTTTCCGGCACATTACTGAGCAACCACTTCATGCACATCCTGATCTTTGTAAAATACTAAACAGTAAACAGCATGGGCCCTGACTAGAAAGAAAACAACACTTACCCACCAGCCTGCTGCCAATGTACTTCTCTTTCTACTCACACCTACTTCTAATTCTGTAGTCCAGTATTGTATATTAATACACAAGCTTTAAAACTGTACCACTGTCTGCTGTAAAAATGCTATTGTAATATTCTCCTGTAGATATGTTCTTATATTCCACTTACTTATCAAGTTGACAGTAATAAAGATACAGAAGAGACCTGAATCCAAACTCCTATTATCAAGTATCATACCTTCAATTTATCAATGAGATTACAGAATTCTATCTTAAAAGCTCTTTATTATATTTAGGCCTCATTAGTTTACAGAAATGCTATTGCAAAAACAGAAAACCAATGACCGTGTGCTTATCAGATCTGGGTGACTTTTCTTCTCTTTGGGGTAGCACCTCCAGCATGAAAAACCTCTCTCACGTTCTCCCAACAACAGAAAGCAACCACATCCCTGTTTCAGTTTAATAAAGTTACAGCAATTTATATATATCTTTTTTAGTACATTTACACGCAGAGGATCTCCTCCTATGATCTTCCTAAAAGCTGTTTCTAACTTTTTCAATTTTAATTTCTTGAACACAGTTTAACAGAATCAGAAGCGGTATTCCAGGTAAAGGCTGAATAGGATTATAGAGCTTGTAACTATATTTTTACTATATACTTTGGGTCTCTGCTTTTTTCATAATTATATAATCATGTTGATACACAACTACTTTGCAACCATCTAGAATTTTCATATTCTTCTCCTCAGTCACTTACAACTGATACTCTCCCAGGACACAGAAGCATGTGGCTATGTAAGTGCATACAGTCACCTGCATTCACTGTATCACCAAGTGTTGATTCACCTTAGTCAACAATTTCTCTCTGCACACCACCTTCTCCTACACTGACACACCCTCCTCCTTTCATCACTAAATTTCAAGAGCATTCTCTTAAGGTATGTGTGTAAGATCACACCTATGAAAGCTTTGGGTTCCTCTTTCTTTCCCCAAAATATTCTGCTTCTGCAGTTTGTTCCTTTTGATTTGTCCAACTTGAATTAATTATAATAACAAACATTTCAACACAGCAGAGAGTAAACAATCTAGGAGGTTCCTGGAGTGTGTGGAAGATAACTTCCTGACACAGCTGGTAGGTGAGCCAACCAGGGGAGGAGCCTTGCCAGATCTACTGTTTACAAACAGGGAAGGACTGGTGGGAGGGGTGATGCTTGGCAGCCGTCTTGGGCTTAGTGACTATGAAATGATAGAATTCTCAATTCTTGGTGAGGCAAGGAAGGGGGTTAGCAAAACCACCACTGTGGACTTCAGGAAGGCAAATTTTGGCCTCTTCAAGGCACTGGTTGAGAGCGTCCCTTGGGAGACGGTCCTGAAGGGCAAAGGGGTCCAGGAGGGATGGACATTCTTTAAAAAGGAAATCTTAATGGCTCAGGACCAGGCTATTCCCATGTGCTGCAAGTCGAACCACCGAGGAAAACGACCGGCCTGGCTGAACAGAGGGCTCTTGCTAGGAGTCAAGAAAAAAAGGAGAGTTTATCATCTCTGGAAGAAAGGGCACGCAACTCAGGAGGAGTACAGGGATCTTGTTAGGTCATACAGAGAGGAAATTAGAAAGGCAAAAGCTCAGCTAGAACTCAATCTGGCCGCTGTCATAAGAGACAACAAAAAATGTTTTTACAAGTATGTTAACAGTAAAAAGAATCCCAAGGAGAATATCTATCCTTTAATGGATAGACAGATAACAGAAGGGAACGTTGCCACCAGAGATAAGGAAAAGGCTGAGGTGCTTAATGCCTTCTTTGCCTCAGTCTTTAATACGGAGACCAGTCATCCTCAGGGTACTCTGCCTCCTGAGTTGGAAGGCGAGGATGAAGAGCAGGATATACCCCCCTTAATCTAGGGGGAAATAGTTAGTGACCTACTACGCCATCTGCACGCTCACAAATCTATAGGACCAGATGGGATCCATCCAAGAGTACTGAGGGAACTGGCAGAGGTGCTTGCCAAGCCACTCCCCATCATCTATCGGCGATCCTGGTCAACGGAGGAGGTCCCAGAGGACTGGAGACTTGCCAATGTGATGCCCATTTACAAGAAGGGTTGGAGGGAGGATCCGGGGAACTACAGACCTGTCAGTCTGACCTTGGTACCGGGGAAGATTACAGAACAGTTTGTCTTGAGAGCGCTCACATGGCAAGTCCAGTCAGCATGGGTTTACGAAAGGCAGGTCCTGCTTGACCAACCTGATCTCCTTCTATGACCAGGTGACCCGCCTAGTGGATGAGGGAAAGGCTGTGGATGTTATCTACCTTGACTTCAGCAAGGCCTTTGACACTGTTTCTCACGGCATACTCCTTGAGAAGCTGGCATCTCCTGGCTTGGACAAGCATACTCTTCACTGGGTGAAAAACTGGCTGGATGGATGAGCCCAGAGGGTTGTGGTGAATGGGTTTAAATCCAGTTGGCAGTGGGTCGCTAGTGGTGTTCCCCAGGGCTCAGTGTTGGGCCTGGTTCTGTTTAATATCTTTATCAATGATTTGGATGAGGGGATCGAGTGCACCCTCAGCAAGTTTGCAGACGACACCAAGTTGGGAGGCAGGGTCGATCTGCTTGAGGGTAGGAAGGCTCTACAGAGAGATCTGGACAGGCTGGATCGATGGGCCAAGGCCAATTGTATGAAGTTCAACAAGGCCAAGTGCCGGGTCCTGCACTTCAGTCACAGCAACCCCATGCGGCGCTACGGGCTTGGGGAAGAGTGGCTGGAAAGCTGCCCGGCAGAGAAAGACCTGGGGGTGCTGGTTGACAGCCGGCTGAATATGAGCTGGCAGCGTGCCTAGGTGGCCAAGTCGGCCAACGGTAGCCTGGCCTGTATCAGAAATAGCGTGGCCAGCAGGAGCAGGGAGGCGATTGTTCTCCTGTACTCAGCACTGGTGAGGCCACACCTCAAGTCCTGTGTTCAGTTTTGGGCGCCTCACTACAGGAAAGACGTTGAGTTGCTGGAACGTGTCCAGAGAAGGGCAACCAAGTTGGTGAGGGGCCTGGAGCATAAATCTTTTGAGGAGCGGCTGAGGGAGCTGGAGCTGTTTAGTCTGCAGAAAAGGAGACTGAGGGGAGACCTTATCGCTCTCTACAACTACCTGAAAGGAGGTTGTAGTGAGGTGGGTGCTGGTCTCTTCTGTCAGGTGGCTGAAGACAGGATGAGAACAAATGACCTCAAGTTGCGGCAAGGGAGGTTTAGGTTGGCTATTAGGAAAAATTTCTTCACTGAGAGGGTTGTCAGACATTGGAACAGGCTGCCCAGGGAAGTGGTTGAGTCACCATCCCTGGAGGTATTCAAAAAGTGTGTAGACAAGGTACTCCAGAACATGGTTTAGTGGGCATGGATGATGGTTGGACTCGATGATATTGAAGGCCTTTTCCAACCTGAATGATTCTACGATTCTATTTAATTTGCCTGATTTTATAAAACAAATTCAAAAGTCATTGAAGGAGCCAGCTGCCACACCTACATAGTAGTTAACATCTGCTTGTATTAATGATCTAGTATAGCCAAAGCTTTCCTAAACTGAGAGCTAAATTAGAACTTATGTCCATACATCCTGAAAGAGAAGTACTATTTCCTGTTCAAATTAATCCATTTTCAGAGAAACAGCCACTGACTGCACTTCGAATTGTGTTCCACCTTAATCTAGACCATTTTAAGTGATGATGGGTCTTTCAGATACTAAAACAATCCATACCTTCCCATCAAGTATTGTTTCCCATGTTGCTCTTTTCTTGCTAATGGGACACTCTTCCATTTCCTGCATGGCCACTTCGTATTCCCCATCCAAAAGTTGCAAGCGCCTGTCAAGACAAAGTATGTGTTATGAGTAAAGCAGCTCATTTTTATTGTTTGCATATTAAAATGTAGAATATATTTCATAGTAACTAAGTTTCCATGAAACTAAAGGCAGATTTTCAGGCAAATTTATTTGGCAACTAAGTGTGAATCTTAGGTAAACACCATCCATAATGAAAAAGCTGCCTAATGCCAAACATTAAAGCAAAAGCCTCCATCCAAGTGATTCCAAGAGATGTAGGAAAGCTATTGTTAATACAAAATTAATACTATGATGGGAATCTTCCTGTGAAGAAACAAAAACCAAACAGAACGATACCCTCTCCCAATCATCTCTTATTTATTCCTGCTTTATTAATAACTAGTCTGTTCTAGAAAACCTATATAACCTCTAATCAGGCCGCCAAAACTAAAGAATCCTATCTTCGTATCAGAACCATGTCAGATGTAACCTTAAGAGGACTTCAACATAACAAGTATAAATTATGACATTCTCAAAAAAGCAAAGAAAAAATTGCTTTACGTGGACTAGAATGGGTAATTCAAATACGTTAAGCAACATACTACATTTTCACTTTCTTCCCTATCCCACCCTGCTTCCTCCTATGTAGCAGTTTGTTTAGTGAAGCTTAAGAAATTCTGATTTCTACTGGAATGGCTTTATTTTGTTGCCACTTGCTGAACAGCACAGGAGAAGCAAAAAAGAAAAAGCAGTGAATCAAAGCTATAGTCACAGGAAAATGTTTCATGGATATGTGTGTTTCAAAGATATCAACACAGATCAGCAAGTAATATCAATTTACAATAAAAACCTCACTTTCCTGAGATTTTGCAGTTTTTGTTTTGAGACATTACTTTCTGAAGCAATGGCACTGAATTCCTGACAACAGATAAAAAGCTGCAGAAGCATCATTCAAAATAAATGAGTTGTTGCTAAATAGATAAATTCCATGTGAATGTACGCAAACAGTTACACAGTTTGAACTTGGGAATTATGTCTTGCAGAAAAAGGCTGTTTCTGTTTCTAGACCCTTCAGGATTCTACAGTGAGATATTAGAACAGGTAAACTACAGCCTATCTTTTTCTTTTACATGTGAACTATATTGCAGCAGAAGTATCCCAGCAGAATAAAG
The DNA here is from genome assembly GCF_000737465.1 of Haliaeetus leucocephalus. NCBI lineage: Eukaryota > Metazoa > Chordata > Aves > Accipitriformes > Accipitridae > Haliaeetus > Haliaeetus leucocephalus. The sequence goes on from NW_010973082.1 coordinate 4,108,927, forward strand.
TTATAAACACACCAAGTAAGCCATCAGAGACCTTTTGTTCTATTTGACAGCATCTTGCAAACCACCAACTCCTTCATCAGTTACTCTATTTAGAACAGCAAGAGCTTCAAAAGGTAAAAAAAACCCCAACATATAGATAGAGAAGATAATGGCCTTAGGACAATACTTTTCCTAGATCTGCATGATAAATAATATAATACTTTCCCAGGCCTGGAGTCTGGGTAAAATAACTTATTTTCCAATTTCTCCATCAAACAGAAGACACTAACTTCAAGAGGTTGACATAAATGAATAGCTTATACTTTACAAAAATCCACAAATAATTAATCAAGTTAATAACTTATATTTTGAAGATGGCTTTCCACATAAAGTAGAATTATAAATATTTTTTAAAAAATACAAATTGTTATGGATTCTGCTGCAAATCAGTGTCACTTATACAGCAGCACAGCTGAAAACGTCCTAGCTTATGTATCATGACTACAAAACCACCTAAGGGTTCATACTGTGTTTAGCATATTAAAGTTATCCAGTGGAATTAAGTAATAGAAAAGAACAAAATACTGTCAAGACTAAGAAGATACAGATTCAAGAAAGACATTTCTTAAAAAAAAAACTATTCAAAATATAAGACTTCTAAAACTGTATTTGGATAAACAACCATTCTGTCAGAATCACTTGGAGCTATGTTTTAAGCAGCTTTTTCCTGAAGCTATATTTATATTTTTACTAATAAAGCAATTATCTAAATACCTACCTCCACCTGGGATCTATATTTGCCATGGATAAAACTCTTATTTTCATATACTGTATTTTAGCTGTTGCTGGTATTATCTTCTGCAGGACAAACAACTACAGTGTTCACTTACTGGTAAATGGTATGCTACTTATCTTCTGAACTATCTGGATTACTCTAAGCTATAGCTACATGTGAGTTCACCCCACTCCACCTTCTTTAAAATATATTAAGTAGTGTCAAGATAACAATTATTAAAATATTTCAACTACACGACACAGTAAGCCTATTACGATCTTAACTACTTGTTAGATTTCACTGTAGTAATGGAGAACTAATGTCTTCTTTAGGTGCTAGCAGAAAAAGATCTGTGACTGCACCAGGAAGAGCCTAGGCATGGAGAAAATTATGCCACTAAATAGAATGCAAGCAGTAAGTGTATTTCAGAGACTGTTTGTTTTACTTTTTAATTATGCTGTCACTGATCTTTAACAGAACCACAGAAATTACATCTGTCAAAACACTGACAAGGAACAGACAAACTGATGCAGATTAACCAGGACAATACTCAAGTTCATGGAAAGGAATTATTTACAATTGTCACTGAACAGGTCTCAGTATAAAATGTGCATTATGAAACCTGTAGACTTTTTTTTTTTTTTAAAGACAACAAGCCTAAGATTTTATTGTAAATACCAACTAAAAACGCAGCCAAAGACAGCCAATACTGAAAATAAAGAACAGATTTAATATTAAACAAATTCCTAGCAATTAACAGAAACAATATTTATTTTAAATAATATTACCTGTTTTTATCAAATACAGTCATTTGTGCTACAAATGTCTTTTCCCCATCTTCACGATTTGAAGAGTTTCTTTTTCTTCTAGCTGGAAGCTCCTCATTGACATCTGTACATAACAAATATGGTATTCAGTTATTATATAAGCACAAATTCAAGAGAACAAACAGCTTCTACGCAATTGTAAAATATAACAGGCTGTTGATTGTCAGATATGTCATACAATAGAAAAGGACATAGTATTTAATGAACAGCTCAACAGCAAGAGAAAGAGCACTTAGCTTAACAGTAATCATATTTTAGATATGTTCAAATATATTCACAGTTTAGTCATATTACTCTGCCAGCATAAAGAATCTGGGATTTGATCGTCTTCCTCTTGTAGCTATAAAATAGTGAGAAAGAAAGTTTTTCATTCTACATGCACTCTCCAAGGCTGTAACATTTGTGGTGTGATAAGTTTAAGAAAATAGCTTTTTAAAAGTTTGTTATTAAGGTATTTTCTTTATTGGCTAGTCATTTAGTTTTGTTGAGAAACCATGATAACACCTACAGCTGAGTAGTATTGACTCTGGTGTTGCTGGAGGTTTAATGATAGTCACAGCAACCACAGGGCTCTCTTACTTTATTCACACTCAGTGTTGCCTCACACCTTCACCATCACACATTAGTAAAAATTGGTGTTAAATTTACATAAAAGTAGAAGGACACTTTCTAGCTACCAACTGTATTTTAGCCCCATCTTGAAAAAGACTGAAAACAAATGAAAGTCAATTCAGTCACTCATCTATTACTGGCCCTTTTCAGAGTATGACCTATGCTGCACATCAAGACAACTGTGTATGCGTCTACAGGCTAAACCTTGTAAAGACATATTTAAAGACTGAAGTTACCAATGTTTTCATTAGTTTCACCATTGATCAGTCCATTAAACTCTCTTCTTCCTGGGCGAGTTACTCTGAATAACAATGAGTAAGACTTCACCATATGGCTGTTGCTTGGTTCAAACTCATTGCTGGAAACTGCAAGTGATGGGAAGTTGCCTGGTTTTATTTGGCTGAGGTCTGGGTTTAAAGGCACCTGCTTTTTACCTGTAGGAACCTGTCTTATCGGACAACTGACATCCTGTAGGAAAACAAGAAAGCTAACATTTAGGTTATTAGAATACAAAGTAAAGACATTAAGTGTTAAAATTTATATCATTTATGAATTGTACTTGTCCTGACATCTTTTTGAAAATATGATGTAAATAAAAAAATCTGGAATAACAATCCCAGGTTTTAAACGTAAAAAACAGATATTTGAAAGCGTAAATAAAACTGGCATTTTATAACCACTTCTGGCAGCAGCCATCTTTCTCTAAGTGATTAAATTAACACTAACATGAGGCACTCAGAAAGATTGTAGAACAGTCATTAATAGTAATTTAATTCTGTTTACCTAAAGAAATTAAATGTTTTAGTTATATATATATTTCAAGGGCTTCCTATCTTCTCCTTCCAATATTACAAAGTGCACTTTGCGCTATCTGGGAGATAAAGAACCACTTACCTAGGATTTATTGTATTCAGTATCTCTCAAATAGATCATTGAGCACTGTGTAGTATTGGAAAAACAAGGCAAGATGGCCTAAGCATGAAACTTGCAGCAAAACATTTCAAATAACCATCAGCACCTCCTGCTTTTTACAATATTTATCCATACTACACCAAGTAACAAAATTGGCTACAACAATATTAACTCTTAAAAACATGTCAAAACAGTTTAACATTCTTAGGCAATATACACAAAGTTCTGACTGCAAATCTTTCCCTTTTTGGTTAAAAATTACAGCATGTATTACTGAGCCTCCCATATTCCCATAGCTGTGAAGATAATTTGCCAACTGGTGTGAAACAAACATAGCTAAAACAGCAAGCAAATTCAAAGATGCTTAAAAAAAAAAAGATTAAAATTGTTTATGATTCATAGTAGCTAAAATCTGCAGTAATTGAGATGATCGATGTAAAAAACATAGGTACAGAAAAAGCAAGGAAAGAGACAAGACCTGGCAGATAACTGGGGAATTCAAAACAATTACAACTTGTTCCTTTTTATTTCTAAACTCTAAAAGGCATAGACTATTTTATGATTTTGTGATTGCCTGGTTTACTTAAGCCTCTAGACATCACAACAGAATTAATAGTTTAATGATGTGATACAAAAAAATTGAAGTAAAAATAGAAGTGACTGAAATTCACGAGTGAATCTGACTCACAAGCAAGCTAAATTCAATGAAGAAAGCTGAATGTTTTTTTTTAAATTTCCAGTTATTTCTCACAAAGCAGAGCAAAATCCATATATATATATATATATATTTGCTTCTTAAGAATTCCTTACCCAGTCAATAGAAACCAACTTGAACAGCTTAGTTCTTAAATTTAAAGACTAAATTAATCTCAACAGAAGCATCATTTCACCATTACCTTGTTGCATGGCAATGTTAATTAGATGTTCCAGAATCAGGTAAACATTTTGCCTTAATATATATTAATAGTTTGTCAAATAATTTTTACCTTTCGTTTCTTGTGGCAAACTTTCACAAGCAGTACTTCCAGGGTTACAGAATTTTGTTCATTCTCTGAGTTTTGTGATGGCTTATCTAAACAGAAAAATATTTTAAGTTCTGAAAAAGTGAAGATTTATTCAATGGTGTAAATCCACTTGTAATTACTTTTTAACCATAGGTACCTCCAGGCACAAAGACCTCTAGTCAAATTCTAAGTTTCAATTCTCCCCAAACTTACTGCAAATTCCCACTTGAGAATATATCCTATCCTAACTATTCTAATACTAGCAGATTAAAAAGCACAACTGATCTCCAATGTTTAAAAGAGTAAGCTTGCTACGTCTGGCATTGCCAAAACCATTTTATAGCAGAGAAAAATGATACAGGTAGGTTTAAGGAAAGTCAGAACACACTAATAACAGATGAGTCAAATTATTTCCTATAATTTTTTTCTGTACAGCTTGCAAACCTAGAATTTGGTTTGCATCAAAACTTAAGATCCAGGTGCTATCGGATAGGAAAACAAAACAAAATGAAAAAAAAAACCTTTAAAGATTATTCAAGGTTAAGTATATGCACAATAGCTGTTAAAGGACTCTTGGAAAAAACCTGGGGAAAAAAAAATCTTAGAAAATAAGACTTGGCTTCACAGTCTCTGCACTATAAATTTCCTAGAGCCTGGAATCTTCAAAACAGCTACTACCAGCAGTATGATCAGCAATGCCAATTAAGAACTGCCTTACAAAATAAATTTCACTATATAGTAAGAGAACCTTTCATCATGTGAATTCATGTTTATCTGGAAATGTGCCCTCATATAGAAAAAGAAAAGAAAGATAAATCTTGATTATATATCTGGTTAAAAACAGTTTGTGGAAGAAATTCTGAAAAACAATGATCAGCTAAAACTGAGTGAATCTATAAGAAGTTATTTCTGCTCTTTTAAAATCTTACAAATATCATTATGGGCTTAAGTTAAAAAGCACAATGGCTTCACCTTCATCCATGTCACAAAGAATCTGACATTCAATGAAATACTTTGTTATGCTCATCAGATATAAAGAGCAAAGCATAGTAAAGACAACATAACCCATGTCTCCTCACTTGCTTTCCTCCTGATAGCATATCCACATTGAACAAGCTTAATGTGTTTCAGTTGAGAGAGTGTTCTGGTAACTCATCTACAGACACTAGCAGTTTTATGAAACAAAGGATTTTTATTTTTTTTATTGTAAACTTGAGAATTTAGAAATCTTCTTAGCAAATACAGCAACTCAGGGGAGGGAGGAAAACCCAACAAAAACTCCACCACCCTCTCAGTTTCAAGAGTTTCTAACATAATTTATATCCAGACCAAGAAGCGTATTTATTGTGCCAGGTTCATTAATTTAAATATTTTCTATATTTAATATTCACTATAGCATACATCACTTATGTTAGTGATATCCTTTTCTATGGTACAAATGACCATCAGGCTTTCACTGTATGTAGTACTTGCTTGAAGTGAAAGGTTTTTATAGTTACCAGTAGAGTTGTGCAGTCTAAACATTCAAAAACACACAGAAAGTCAAATATATTAACATCTTTAATATCTACTACAGCCCATATCTGTGTAAGACCACACTGTAATAGAAAAGCAAGGTCTGCCAGCAAAATCTATGGAACCACTATCCTATCCACTAGGTATTTTAAGTTCCATATGTGAGGTTTACTACTATGTACTGTCCCAGAAGGAATAGATTTTTAAGTTACATATTTGAATTTAAGACACATCTGCATACCCTTTCCTCCACCTTTATATCTATTCTTATCACCAGCTGCCCCAAAACTCCTTATCTTTTGTGGTTTCTCAGCATAAATACCAAAAGCAACATACAACATGAAGTTCCTCAGAGCAGAAACAAGATGAATGCTATCCACTGAGACCAGCAGTATTTTGAAGTTCCAGAAGCAGCGTGTTCCTAATCTACAGATTTGAAGAACTTTCTCAAAATAATATTACAGTTTAATAAAGAAGCAATTCTGAAATCTAGACATTTGCAACTTTAACTTTCAAACATCTTACTGAATAGATCTGGTTAAGCACAAGATACTTTAAGAGAACCTAACTTCCAAAAAAAAAGTACAAAACCTGTTACATGAATTTTATTAGCTTTTACATCCAAAGACTAAGATGCCATTCAGAATATTTTTAACTGAAAAATTAGAAACACCGCTTTATTTTAATAGATAAACAGCTAGGGTTTTTTCCAGGGAAGTAAAAAGACAGTTAATTTACCCATGCCCATACAGCACAAAGCATGTCACTTCTGCTTTTGTTAAAGGAACAGAACCCTTCGTGCTGGTCTGGGAAATCCAATATTCCGATTTTGAGAGGTTAAGCCTTATGTGGATAAAAGACGCAATAGAATGACTGCAAATCACTAATACATGATTTCCGTTGCTTTTATAATCGCTGACATGGCCTTTACCTCATTTCTAGGCCCTACCTGATAAAATTTATTCTCACGCTTCTATTTTAAATTAAAAAACACTGCATCTTCCAACTATTTGAAGGCTGAGGGTTTTTTTTAAAGCTACTTCAAATACACCAAAGACACACTCCCATAAAATCACTTTCTTCAGGAGCTCCTCAAGGTCTGTTTCAGTTTGAATGGATGATGCCTTGAAGTATTTCTCAAAGTCACTGTTTTGACTAAAACCCCGGAAGGCTTATCTGCTTAACGTTACAATTATGCTAAGTGTTATTGAAAGTGTTGGAACTAATGGGACAGTCTGAACTTAAACAAGTTAAAATCTTCATCCAAACAGCAGAGATTCAAAATATTCCAATATTCCCCTCAAAGATCAATACTAATTTCAAAGGTGCTATACAAATTAACAGTATAATGAATGAATTAGCAAACATACCATTTTTATGGAAGAACCCAGTAAACGTAAGTTGCAAATGAGCAGACAAGCTAAACAGAAAAAAGAAAGGAAATGTTAGAACAAGGAAGTATTTTCTTCTCACAGCAGCCATTCCACTCTATTCACTGGTGTTCAGGACAGGCCTACACAAGAGGCAGAACTTGTAATGAAGCGGTCCATCTTTCTGACTTGCAAACTGCCTGGATACAGCAGCTGCAATTGAGGCAAAGTTGTAGACCAGTTTTCTCTTTACAGACTGATTCTCTCTATGTATTCTGTGACTTGATAACATTCAAAAAACCCAACAAAGTAGAGGTTTAAACACTACAGTAGAAGGGCATTGTCTGAGGACATGAGATCTTGCCTTCACAGGGAGGCAAACACATTTCCTAGACATTCATCAACAAGAGACAAGTTTTGATGGATATTTTCTAGAACTTCAGCCTGAACCATATACTTGGAATAGATTTTTTTTTTTTAAACAAGTATTTTAAGTTTGGTAAGCAGAGTCTTTACAATGGGAAAGCTACAGCCTTAGAAATAAAGATTATCAGTCACATCAAGTCCCTATCATCCATAACATATGCAATCAAAATAATAATTGCATCTATTTTGTTTCACCACGCTGCAACTCATAGCCTAGACTATTCTGCTGACCGTAGACCCCTATTATTTCCAACTGTTATATTCAGAACACATTTCAGCTTAAAGCAAGTATTCAAGAACCTTGATTAAAATGGGTCTCAAAACCATGTAGTATTTCTGAAGTACATAGTATTGAACAAAATATCATCTATTACACTAGAACACCAGATACAACTTGGAGCACCTTCACTGACTTCTCAGGAAGATACAACCTGACATTCAACATCTATTTTTAAACACAAACATTCCCAAGAGCACCAAGATGATTAGTCAAAGTGCCCAACAGCTTGAGCATTCAAAAGATTGCATCTATACCAACTTGCATCATGCATCCATGTTACTTTTCCAGACCAATTCTAGATTAAAGTATGTTTTCTAATAGTTTTGAAAGCACAAAACTCACACAAATCAATATTCTGACTATTTGGTTTCAACATGGTCCTTATCCTTAAAAAGGGAATATTTACCTAGCAAGTATCCACAATATATGGAGCAAAAGATAATTAAGAAAAATAATATACAGTAAATCTATAAAACCTCTTAGAACACAAATTTTACAAATTTGTTTCAGACTAAATTCTATCTAGCATGGTTGCCTCAGAGGTAATCTAATTATTTGCAAACACTATGGAAAAAGAACAGCTGGTTAAAAAAGCAAGCAAAAAAATACCTCAACAGGTCTTCACACATTCCAGCAACGTAGGTTAGTCTTTAAAATGTCTGGTTTTGTTTTAAAATTTCCAGAATGCTTTGCATTTCATCATCTATTCAGTATGTTAAATAGAAGTATATTGGCAAATTATCTACAGTCTTTCTACCAAAAAAGAACACAAAGCCAACCTGCAGGACTAGAACGGATCTCTGACTGAATTGTACAGATTAGAACAAAATTATTCTGTAAGTCTTACAATGGATTGCTTCATTTCCATCATACATACTTTCACAAAAAGCTTAGGTGTTTAACTAATTCATACAGAAAGAATACAATTTTTAACAAATTGTTATGGTCATCATCTGTTGCACTCAAGCATCACAAACACATTGTATGCCATATCACTTCTCAGTGAATAAGCTTTTCATACCATTTTATTTCAGCACTAGGAAATGCATCAAGAAACAACAGACCAGGCATACTTGCTATGCCTTCTCTTTGCCATCATTACAAAGACAAGCTAAGATGAAAATGAACTGAAATGCATCATTCCCAAGTTTCACATCTCTGCCGAACTTTGACTTTTGCCAAGTACAATGTCAAATTCAGCAAGAGTTCAGTATTTGTTTCTGAAGCACAGTAGTGAGACCTAGTAAAATACGAGTTGTAACCAACATTTAAGTGTGTTACATAATTTAAAGTAAACTCTTGTGGAAAAAAAGAAAATTAACATGACAAAACCAATAGGTACACCAGTATAAAGGTAATTACTATTTCACAATTAGAATTCAGAGTAAGCCGCCCCCAAATGACAATTTCATATGGGATTAATACTTGAAATTATCTATTTGTTAAAGAGGGAACACTGTTATTCATTTAGAACTATGCAAAGGTTCAACATGAGATATATGTGGGGTCAGACCACAAGAAAAATCTCAGAACATGCAATACTTCTCACAAGAAAATTAGAAGGGAAAACTGTAAGCTTTACAGCCTTTAATGAAAACATTTTATAACTAGTTACCCTATTATGGCTTGAGATGGGTAAGATCTTTCAAATACTGTTAGAATTTTCAGGGGTTTTTTTGTTTTGGTTTGGTTTTTTTTGTTGTGGTTGGTTGGGGTTTTTTTTAATGTAACTATGAACATAAGGTTAAAAATAGCAAGTATACAACCACATAAACACCAAATAATATAACTTCACGGTATTTTCCCAAATCTGCCCTTTTTTTTTTAATTCCAGCACACACAGATTAGTTACTGACATAACTGACAATCTTAAAAAAAAAATTAAGGCAAATACCTATTTGAGGCTTCTATACACATTTGAAGAGACAGCATGATGAATATTGAAAATTTATCCTGATACTGCTTTTCTCCAAGTTTTTAAGTAACCACCACACATACACACATTTTAAGATTCTGAAAGCACCATTTCAAACACTAAGTACCTTGCTTCTAATAATTACTCTTCATCACTTTCATTTTATCAATCAAAAATACTTTTGATTTAGCACATGCATGTGTTCATTTGTACATACATACACAAATACATATATGCAGGACAGTACCTGTGAGATTCTTGTTCTCCCTTCATTTTCTCTACTTTTGATAGCATGTCATCTACTTTGAATGTTTTCCTATGAAGAAAAAGCAGAAAGAATAGTTTCGCATAGCCACTATTCCCATAACATATAACAAGAAAATTTATTCAGTCTAAATTTTGACTTGGTTTTCAATCTTAAACTGTCTATGTATAAAAATTTAGCCTTCTGTTCAGAAAGCACCCTTTTTATACCTTTTTAGGGACACAACTGTAATCCTGCTTCTCAAGCAGTATGAAAATAATACAAAGAATTAAACCCAGACCTTTCAGAAGTAATCCTAATGCTCATTAGAAGTGTCATTTAACAGCACCATATGCAAACCTTGCAATGAACATGTCTAACCACATTTCAGCTTTGGTCAAAGAAAATCTTCCCATTTTAGTGACACTTATACCTACTAGGAATTTACGCCTCAGCTCTTCAGTCATTACTATTGTAATCTTGATAATAATAATGAAAAACACTTAAAATCTTATCTGACAAAACAGTTAAAAATCTAATTATAAAAAAACCCCTTCTTTCTCCACAAATTTATATTAAATGGACACAATACAAAGAACAACAAATTCTGAAGCTGCTTCTAGAGCATGCTCACAGGAAACAGGGGATGATGACGACAACCAATGACAACAATGTCATAGAAAATAATCACTTCAAATCATTTCTCTCCATAATTCTGACATCAGTCTGTTCATGCTCATATGTTCAGCCTGTTCTACCATACATACAATTTAATGTTCACTGCTAAATAAAGTTCCCTCATGAACAGAAGTTACTCAATAGTTTCCAGAATAGCCTTTCAATTTTTCTTTAAAGGAAAATTAGTGCTTGGACCTAGATGCCAACAAAACTGCACTACACTAGATGACAAAGCAAGAACTGTGAGGGCATCCTTCCTTTACATTTATACCTTAGAAAAATGAACCAAGAAGAACATAAGCTGTTGCCAAATACTGGATTTCTTGGGGGGGGGGAACAACAACGACATGCTCTGGGGAAGTAATGCATCTGAATGATTTAGTTACAAATCACATGGTGGCTAAATGGTAGCACTGGACAAGAAACACTACACAAGTACAAGGCTGCAGTCAGATAACAAGGAGAAAAATAATCATGATTTGTGTAGCAAACAGTCACTGATTCAAAGCTCTATTCAGACTAAAGTCCACACAGATGACAGATTCAAGGACCACACGAAAATGTGGGATTATCAAAATGAACATTGAAACGCTCAGCTTTAAAGCAAGAGATGTTAAGAACACAGGAATTTGTTGAAAGTTTCAGATTCTAAGGTAAAAAAGTCTCTGCGCACACTCTGCCCAAACTCTTCAAAATCAGCCATGGTTCTGCAGAACAACAAGTAGTACACTTATCTTTAGGAGGCTTTCTTCAGACTAAAGAATTGCTTAAAACAGCTCTAGATCAAAGTTATGTCATAATCGCAATATGAGCCAGAAACCAGCTAAGAGACAAACATGTTTCAGGAATGGGAGAAAGTTTAACAATCTTTCATAAAATATACTAATATCTGACACAGCTTGCATTTAATATTTGTGAGCATTATTGATCAAAAAAGAACAATGAAACAACCTTTCCTAATTTCAAACTCAGGTTAGTCACAAGAAGAGCCCTCCTAAAAAAATCTTTCAGAAAAACTAAAAATAGCAATCAAAAAACCCATTAAATCAAAATTATTGCCTTTGAAGTTAACTTGTAAGAACATAAAAAAATTACAGAAACTCCTTTAAACTGAATTACTATTTTTATGTTACCATGTTCCCATGCATAACAGACAAAATTAAGTTTTTGTAATAACCATCCCCAACACCCAGGATTTTCAAGACAGCATTTACTTGTGCTACAAGTATGCGCATCTTGCGCATTCCTTTCTCCACCCACTCTTATTCCAGTCAAGCACAGTAATAATTAACAAAGTACTAGAAGTCACATCACACCATGCCATTACTCTGCCAATAAATAAAAAAATTATTCCTTTATCCAAATACTGTGTGGGAAGCAACTTCTAATAACAGTTAGTAACTTCTTTCCAACGCCATCATTTGGTCTAATAATATAGTAACCTGAAGACAGACCCACAGGCAGAAAGCCCATTTCAGTTCTCCATCAAGTATCACTTGACCAAAGCATATTACCTCTCCAATGATAAGCAGCAACTTCAATACTTTTGTAGTCCAAGTTGACACATGGCCATTAACTTATTCCCTATCACCATTTCTCTATACTCAAAGCATTCTGGTCTTTATAAACACTTTCTAAGTATTAAACATACGGACCAACAACAAGGGATAATTTGTTGGTAAAAATGCAGTTTTACTTCCCTACCTCCAAGTGATATATTTGCCTGGCATTTTTCTCAGACTACCGCAGAGCTAGAGATAAAAGATGTGGAGCTATAACTATTATTGTGATATGTAAGTTCTATAAAGTTTGGACATAACTTCTTTATATTTTACATATGATACTATTTACTGAAATGGCAATCAAAAGAATGATCAGCAATTTAAAAATGGCAGAATTAAGAAGTTCTATGGGAATAAATAAATATACATGTACAGTCACAGTCCACAAGCAGACAAACAATGATGCAGTTCTGAAAGATACTTCTTTGCAAAGAGAACTCTACTAACATTTTCACTGAAGCTAGGTACATAATTTTTTCCTAGTATAGGCCTCAGGAAGATCTTCTACTCTAGTTCAGATACTCTTCCTCTTTTAAAGCTGCTTTTTCACCAGAATAACAGGATCGCATACCTTAAGCATTTCTTTTGAATGAAGAATGGCAATTAAGGTCTCGTGCACAATTGAAAACATTTACTAGCACAGATCAGCAAACAACTATCCTGCTAACCTCCTCTGGAAGTTCAGTTGAGACTGTTCTGCCACTACATCTAAGTAGTCCAAACTACCTTTAAACTACAACTTTTGTGGTTTTAACTAGGCTGAAAGAGAAGGACCACAGTACAGATAGACCATGGAAAGGTGGGAGGGGGGAACCCGGGGAGAACACCACACTTCTTTGCAATTATTTTCTGTTTTTTCACCTCAACTAAGCTAGCTCACTTCTGTTGCGTTATTGTGTTTTTATAAAGAAAACCTACTGAAATGTTTTACTTAATCCTCCTAGACCTAATTACCAGAATGATTTCAATAAGTCAGCATTGTCAGAAAACTAGTGAGTGAAATGGCTATTAATCTGCCTGTTAGACTAGAACACCAACTAACCAAAATCACAGCTCTAAAACAAAGCATTAAGGGAACTAGTAAAAATCAGTATGTTTCAAAGAGAAACTAAGCATTACTTGTGCAGTTGAATTTGAACTGGAATTTGGAACAGTGGATAACACAATGTACATGCAAAGTACCACTTCTTGTTTCCCAGCAACTACAACAGATATCCAAAGAAACAGATTCAGGTAAAAACATACGAATTCAATCAAATATAGTTAATATAAGTTATAAGCAAGAACCTCCTGTTGCACAGTTCTAGTTAAAAAAAAAATAAATTAAAAAACAAAAACACCCTGAACATTATTTCTTAAGAATTTGGCATTGCTCTGGTTTAAAATAAGCCATCAATTTACATTGGTAACTTGTAAAAAAACAGTAAGCAGCAACTTATAGTTTAAAAAAAAAATAATCTGATCTGTATCTGTCCTAAGTACCTGAAGTTGTACATTATGGATTCAGTTTTAAGAAAAAGTTATATTGTCGCATTAAAGCTAATGGCAAGAACATTAAACAATATCAAAGAGATCCAAGAATATCTAGTGTAGCTTCTTTAATTTAAATAAAAATGTGCAAATTCTATTGCTCAACAAATCATTCAAATACTACCTTCCTTAGATACAAATATAGTTTAAATTAGATTTGTCAGCATAATCTGATTTTATTGCTATTCCTTATGCGTTCATGATTAAGTATTTCAGTTCCACAGCAACTGTTTCCAAGTGATAAGATCTTTAGCGTTAAAATATTTTAAAATAAGTGTTCAGGCTACAAAAAAATCCAAAGTGTAACAAATGATCTTCAGTGAGGGGGGAAGTAACTGAAAGGATTCTGCTAATAAATAATGTACACTGCACTTTTCACTCTGCAGTATTTATATATTTTAAAGTCTATTGACGTGCAGCTGTAGCACCTCACATGACAGGAATGACTATTTTGCAATGGCAAAACTGGAGCCCATTTCTCAGATGTATCCAGTTCAAAGCAACCTTTTTAAAGTGTTTGCTGGATTTTTTGTAAAATCCTATAAACTGACCTCCTTCGTTTTTCAGCTTTTAAAATAATTACAGAAATAATTACTGGATCTTTCCAAGACTAATTAACAAAACCAAAAGTTTTGTTTGGTTTTTTTGTGTTTTTCTTTCTTAAATAAGCAGTTAGGTTACAGTTTAAAATCGAATGTTTCATATCATTATGATCAAGCAACATTGATTACAAGAGTTCAGACATTACACAGTTTTGTTTGGTTTTTTAAGACGTTCTCCCCCAAAACAGAAAACAAACATGGGAGAATTAGTTAGGATTCTGCAGATAATTATCCACATTCGAGTACTCCCAGTTTCAACAGAAGCCACAAGCATAAAGTCACACACCCCCTTAACGTAGCAGAGAAGTTCTTGGGTCTCAGAAATCAACTGTAACATGATTTATGCATTTTTTAATTCTTCAAAAAGAAAAGGTCATGTTTTACACACCTCGTAAAAAGAGGAGGTCACCCTCCAATATTTTTCAGACTTCTGCTACTTTGTTAACTTTTTAGGATTACTTTTCAAAAAATGATCTTACCTTTTGATATTTGTTCGGGAGTTTCTGTGGGACATGTAAGTGAGAGTCCTGTGCAAAAATATTGGCTGCAGAGGAAGGAAAAAAAAAAAAAAAGAAAAGAAAAAGGTTATGGTTTAATTAAAATTTCCTGCAAGTCCAAAGTAAAGGAGTGATAAAGACCAATTACTCACTGCTATTAGATTCCGGGTACGTAGAAATCTGTATATCTGTGTCGGTTCTAAGAAAAAGAAACACATGTTATCCGATATAGCTTATACCTCCAGAAAGACAATCTTATAATGATAAAAAAGTATCTAATTTAGCACATTGGTTTTTTTTAACAATTATCACAAAAGTCATCATTTAAGCAAAGCATCACAATGTCCAAATAACTGCATGTTAACAACTCAAAAGTTACTCCATCTACTGTATAACACAAAGCAACTTCTTGTTTAAACTACCATAAATCAGTAGTCACAACTCAGCTATGACTGCTCTTGCTTTCCACAAAATGTTTCTTACAGGCTTTATATCATGAAAGGGCAGAAAATATATCTCAACATATTACAACCTATTGTCAAATAGGTAAGTTTTGTTCACAAAGTTAATGAATATATCTGATATGATACCAAAATAGTATACTAAATTTACATAGTCAGTCAATTTGGTATCTGATTGTTTTATCCTTCTGGAAAGTACCAAGGTCACTTGCACGAGGTACCAAAACACGAATAGGGACTGTGAATTGACTAGGACAGATAACGGATCATTCTAAGCTAGGAAATCCATTTCCAAAACCTTTTCCATTCAGAGGATCAGAAAAACATTGATTCTCGTAAAGCAACTACTGTTTCAAAGTGCAAAAAGAGGGAGGATAATACAGCCATACGCAATACTGACATGAAAGGGTAGCATCATTTGAAATAGGTGTAGTAACCAAAGTTCAAAAGATCAAGACCTGCCTACAGAAAAGAGGACCTTCAGTTTAGTTTTAACCAATTCAGTTAAATCAGGACAAAAAAGGTTTGTGTCTGGATCAGGTTATATCTAACAAGAATTCCAATCTAAGCTGAAATACACCATTTTAAAACTGAAATAGAAGCCAGCTTCACTAGGTAACATCAGCAAGAACCTTGGAAATTACTTGATAAAACACATTAAGTGGAGAGAAAAAGACAGAGAACGGAGAATGCCTTGATGCCCACGCTAAGGATGCTAACACTGCCTCCATTTCCCACATGAGGAAAACAAACAACTATCTCTTTTTTAAGAAATATGAAACTTTATTTTCATATGACTGCAAAACATTTATTTCAAGTAGCTGGAAACCTTATTGTAATTTATGGAATTCTGTGATTAGAACTAAAAAAAGGACAGGTTTTTATATCCTTTATCCCTTTTTAAAAATATGATTCAGCTTTATTTCTACACTTATGAATGTCAGACCGCAAAGAATCTACTTGTAGAGACACATATTATTATTAGAGATGAAAATCTTAAAATGATCCCAGTATTTCCTTTCAGAAGCCTGATGAAAACCAGTAAAATTCTGCTTAATGCAAATTATCATAATAAAAATCCGTATTTTTCAAACCAAGATAAAAGACAGAAAAGAAAGAAATTAAGAAACACGCACTTTGCTAGAAAGTGAAAATACAGAGCAGTCACAACTTTTAAAGAAACACGGGTTTTTTAGTCTCAAAAAACCCCATGACATAATTATAATTTAGAAACGTATGAAAACATTAAATTACATTCACAAGGATGTAATTTAATTTAAAGACAGTGATTTGCTGCTTCAACTTTACTTTTCCCAAGTAGAAAAATTCTAAACCACACTTTTCAACCTGCAGACAGACACATGTTTCACAAGCCCATGTTACTCAGCAAAAGCTTAAAATAAACCTTTATCTTTTTCTAGCATATGACCTTGAAAAGGGACAAAAACATTCAGGAAGAATGTGATTCGATACTACATGCATTAGGATTTTTTAAATCCAATATTTAGTTATTGCAGTTTTCCCGTATATTCACGCTACAAAGTTAACGCGCTGTACATGAGACATTTGCACTGTAACTTACTCTTGATCACTACCTGCACTGCTCTATGCTTCTCTTGTCTGACAGACTGAGGCATGGACAAGACAGTTTTTTCCCCACCTCAGACAGAGACTGAGCAAACCTCTTAAAACTCATTTGCCACTTGACCTATTTGCCGCACAGTATTTATTGAATATATGGCTTTGTTAACAGGGCTAAGGTTCAAAGGACTCCGCATTAGTAAGGATCTGAGACACCACCAAAAACTCCAACGCTTTCTCAAACACTGTCACTGTCTATAGCAAGTGAGCGCGACCAGTGACAGCACCGATCCCAGAACCGGATCATGTATTTAGCAAGGCAGTAAAAATTTCTTTCAAATCCTAGCAATTGCACAGAAATCTTTTCTGGACAACGGAAGCTTGTTGCTACACCGTGCTTTTGAATCAGATTTCCATAAACAACTTTCTGCTGCATCCAAGGGGATTCTCCTCCTATCTGGAAGCGCCACAGGGTGATGCATGGGTCGCAAAGGTCAATTTCCAATAGGAAATCTCAACTAAGGGACAATTATTGCCAGACAAAGAAAAACCAAGTACAGTGAAGTCTTAATCACATCCTGCCCCTGAAAGGGGCTCGAAAGGCAGTCGCCAAAGAGGGAAGAGCCTCCTCCTTCCCAACTCCCCAGTGCCTCCAAGGGCTGTTAGAGGAGGGAAGGGAACCAGCCACCCCGAAAGCCTGACGGGAACTGTGACTGAGAAACCAAGTTCATCGGCTGGGCGCAGACACACACCCCCGCCCTCCACCCACCGGGCCCCGGCCCTGGGAGCCTCTCGCCACCCTGCCCGCACCCCGGC
>NW_010973082.1:4127189-4139218 GCF_000737465.1 Haliaeetus leucocephalus
TGAGGAGGGGGGAGGGGAAGCGCCGAGCTCCAACTCCTCTAAGTCTCCTCCGCTCCGCTCTCCTCAGCGCTACGAACCAGCCGAACCCGACGACCACGACGCGCCCGCCTCCCCCACTCGCCCATTGGCTCCGAAGATGGCGCCGCACCGCCCCATTGGCCGGCGCGGGGCCCGCCCCCGCGTGACGCACGGATGGTTCTGGAAGAGTTTGGTTGGTCGGTGCGCTTCGCCGCTTGGCGCTTCTCCCCTCCCCCTCCTTTGAACTGAATTCGCGGGAAAGGGCCGCTCGCCCTCCGGCGCGGGGCATGCTGGGTAGAGCGGGCCGCCTCCGCCGGCCGCCCCCGCCTGCCGCCCCGGGGCCGCCTCTCCCCGCTCCCCGCTCCTGCCCTCGCACCCCTCCTCCGCCGCTCTGCCCGCCCCCGCCGGGCTGCCCGGAGCTCCGGGCTTTCCGTGTCCCTTCCCCGCGGCTGTGCCCCGCGCCTCGTCCCGGTGCCTCGTCCCGGTGGCTCCGCGGCCGCGCAGGTAGCTGGTGCCTCTCTCGCCTGAGGGAAACCGCCCCCCCTGCGCGGAGGCGCCGCTGAGGAGGGGGCCGCTCCGCTGCCCGCAGGACCTGGGGCTCGATCGCGGAAAGGGCCAAATTAGTCGAAAGAGAAGCTTGGGTGTAAATCGGTGTCGGGTTTGTGGTTAAAATGGTTATACCGGGTCGGACGTGAGGTCCTGCTGGCATCCCGTAGCTTTAACCTTAACTAACCATGAGGTTTCCTTAGAGGACAGCAGGAGAAGTCGCCCATAGGTGCAGGGAGACTTGAAGTCTGAGGTAAAATGTTTCTCTCCGGTTTTATTCCCGCCTTTCTCTGCTTAACGAGGGCCCACGGAGTCCTCGGGGAAATAAAAGTTGTGCCACTGTCACTACCTCCAGGGTCTTGACAGTTGCCCGCCTGTGGCTGAGCACGCGTTCGGGATCAGGCCTTCAGGGCAGGCTCTCAAGACTATTTCACATACGTGATAAAACGTAATAAAGTCCAACTGTGCAACGGGAAAATTCAGCACTGGCTTTATTTGATCAAGTCCTTATCAGTGGTGCGGCAAACTCAGTACATAAAAGGCTTTGACAGCCATCCCGTTCTATTTGCTTTCTTTTGCGAAACTTTTCAAGAGTAATTGTATAAGGTAGGGTAAAAATAGTCTATGTGTGAAATACAGCCTTGAATTTTGATACCAGATACACCTGTGGTGCTGGCACTATACAGTCTCGGTTTATCTTTTAATTCCTAGTGTTAAGGAAAATTAACTTAATGGTAAATATTGAGAGGAAAACCGTATATCAAAGTCAGACATGCTGTAAATGTGCCTTACGCTATCAACAGAGCGAGATTCTAAAGTGATGTCTCAATGGTCTGTTATTAACCTTACTGTGTTTTAAGAAAATGTATGTATATACAGCCCACACACATTCAGAGAAATGTCTCTAAGTCTTTAATGGCTACTGTTTCTCCCCAGTTTGGTTTTGGTTTGCGTTGGGTTTTTTTGTTTGTTTGGGTTTTTTTGTTACAGTTCCTTGATATTTATTCTTACTTAATATCTGCAATGTTAATTTTATTTTTCAATTACTTCCCCTCTTTTTGCTTTTTCTGCTGCACCATTTACATTTCATGTTTGGAAATATATTTTCTTCCCTTATGCTTTCTTTTTTTCAATTACTCTTCTTTCTTTCCTTCCATTTTTATCAGACATTGATGTTTTACATGCAGACTTCTCTGTAATTTGTTTCAACCTTTATTTTCATACATTTTTAGAATTCCATCTTTGTCACCATTTTACCTACATTCTATTTTTCTTCCCTCCAAACAAAAAGTGATATTTCTAAAATATTCTGTTACACATTTTATCCTGCTTATCATAATTGTCTCTGCTCAGTATTCCGGTTTCTTGATCTTTTATTTCCTACTCAAGTTTCTTTACAGCCACTCACTTGTTGCTGAATATGTCTTTACTTACTTACTGGCAGCAGCAATGTTTGATGCACTGTACATTTCTGAGGACCTTACATGTAGCTTCTTTGCTCTTAATACCAGGGGAATTCCTAGTGAGCCTTCTGATGCATTGGGTATTTGCCAGTCTTCTGAACTTGTAGTATAGATAGCAACAGTACGCCAAATGAAGAGCATCTTTAGGTGATCAGAGGTTGATCTTGAGGTCAATGATACCCTGTGCCAACTGACAAAAGGTAACAAATATTGCAGTATGTGTGAGAAAGGCTCTTAAATGTTGTATAGCTGCAATTTTGTCGTTGGAAGTTGTTTATTGAAATCTATTCCTGTTTCCTCCCTACTATTTACAAGCCTCTGCTGCTTCTGGTGGCTCATCCTTCTAAATTTCAAAACCAGGAGGAGGAGCCAGAGGGCAACTTTCCAAGCAGGAGTAAGAAAGATAATTAGACAATTAATCTCTGGCATTGGAGTCAGATCTGCTTGTGAACAGAGGAACTAAGGATGGGACTCTAGCCTTGAGTGGGACAGGAGTGCGCAACACAAAATGTGTGCACACGAGCCCTCTGGAAGGATAGGACTGACTGCCAAATAGTAGAGCTTTAATAGCTTGAGCATGTTTTCCTTAGTTGGTAGAGAGATTCTTCATTTTCTAAGTTGTTTAGATCTGCTGCCCTGGGTTGTTCATATGTGCTTAAAGGGCATAGAGTACTGTTGAGGTACGTTAAATTGAAAGAGCCTCAACAACTCTGAAATGTTGTATTTGGGGCTTCATAGTATGGATGGCTAGGAAGAGTGCAGGGCATAAAATAGCAAGTAGCTTTTGTTTATTTAGCACAGTTAGAAGCAAGAAAATAAATATTCCTTTTTAGAAAGATGGAAATCATTATGGTTTCTTCAGAAGAAATGAGCCATGGCATGAGGCTGTTGTGTCCTTGACCTGCCTGGTAATACAGACCCCTATAGATTTTACAGATGAAGTTATTAAAAAATCAAAAAGTAAAAAAAAAAAAAATTCTTGTATAATATACACCAGGTAACAGACAGAAGTTGGCCATATTTAGCAAATTACAGGGTATCTGCAAAGCCGGTGAAAATGTGTTTTCTAGTAAAGTGGTCTAAAAAAGACAAGCAGTGAAATAGTGTAGCTTACTGAAATTGATACCAACTCATAAAATTAAAAAAGTAAACAATAATGACAAGTAGTGTATTGTTTTGCTATAAATATAGAAAATACCCTAACATAATGCAAAAAAGGGCAATTTAATAAGTTCAATATGATAAATGGAAGAAACAATAATTTGCAAACCAGGGTTGCTGTTGGAACAAACCCCTAGTAGTGAAAGCAGAAGTAGTTGGCAGAGGTGCCTTTATGATATGTCAGATTTTGTGTCTTGAGATAGCCAATCCATTCATGTTTTCATGTACTGTTAGTGGGATTTGCATTTGATATCCAAAAGATTAGATTTGTTTCCTGCAGATTGAAAGCATATGCGATTTCTAAATCTCTTTTTCCTCAGGCTTTTTGCAGCCTGTACGTACCCGGCATTCCTGTCATCTTGAAAGGCTAAACTGCAGCGATTTTTACCTCTTTGGATATGTATGAAAAAGTGCATGCATATTTTATACCCTCTATGAATTTTTTTCTTCGTTTCATAGTTACATGCTTTTCTTGGTTGCCTGTAGTACTCCTATAGCCATGCTACTTTCCAGCTTCCAGTCCTCCAAATTACTGTATCTCAGCACAGGAAGATTTACATAGTGAATCCATTTTTAAAGGGGAAATAAATGCCTGTATACTTGGAGCTCAGTCTAAATGAAAGTTCTGTCAGTATAATTACACTGTTTTCCTCACATATTTAAACATGGGTCTATCTATATAGATTGGTAGTAACTAACTAAATACTACTGCAGATCTAGCTTATCTTCTGAGAACTTAATTTTAAATATAACTTTGGAACAAAAGAGTAATGCTTACTAGCTGAATATAAACTTTTGGTCAATCTTTTTAAAAAATTGCTTACACATTCAGACCATCATGAAAGCCAGTGTCAGTATTTATTAGGGAGCGCTGTTATATCACATTGGTAAGGAACTGAAGTTTGCTATTCAGAGTGTTGCTGAGAATAACAAATCCACAGCGAGTGTTCTGGGAAGCTGCATTTCTTTATTTTGGCCTCGAGCTAATGAGCACATTCAGTGGGATTCAAGGGCATCCAGCATGGAAGAGACCTTACACACTCCACTTTTGTGGTTACACCCAAACTTTACTCCTTTCTGTTTTCATGCTTCCAGGTTTTCCTTCCCACTCTTTGTCCAGCCCACCAAACGCCAGTTTTCCATGAGAGAAGTAAGGATGCACAAATGCTGTAGAACCGAGACAAACAAAAATAGTTAATGCATAGATGAGAAGGTACAGGTCCCACAGCTGTATCACTGTACTCCAAATACAGATTCATTTCAGTGGCATCCCTTTCTTTCACTTAGACAAATACACTTCACTAGATGCTGAGTTAATTTCATCTGCAATAGTTTTTAAGTCATTTTTCAGTTCATGTTCTTAATTTTCAGCCTGGTTCGATGTCGATCAGTAGTAACAGGCCATGGAAATTTTTAGATAAGCTACTCTTCCCTGTCTACTTGGAAAGCAAAAGTCAACTCCTGCTTTGTGTTTTCCCAGTCTCTTGTAAACAGAGGCTACATAATATTGCAACTGGAGAAAGGGAGTAGCTACAGCTTTCTGGGTAACAGCGTGAGAGCAGGTAGGCAGAGTACTGGGTATATTTAGGATGGGAGGATCATATTGCCGTTGGGGTGGTAGCTCTCAGTTTCAGTTTGCTTTTCTGCATGTTAATGTCTAGTGCTGCCCTGTTTTTATAAGCAGAAAACTTAAGAGAAAAAGAACTTTAAGGGAAAACTGTACTGAAGCATGGCAAAGGGAAGAGCTAAGATCTTACATAGCAATCCAAGTATTCTGATGTATAGCTATGAATGCAGTATGCGTGTAAGATTGACAGACCAGCCACTTGTGATTCTCATTCATGTGTTTGGCTAGGGACTGCTTTTGTACAGAGCTGTTGTATTCCAGGAGCACAGTACTCAAGGAACTTGGCCCTCAGGGAATCTTAATGCACCCATAATGCACAGCTTTCAGCGAGCAGGTTGCTTACGTGTCTTGAGTTATTGTAGAGTGAAAAGTGAATGCACGGTATATTTTGCACCAGAGACACCTATCTTCTGCATTCATGTGGTGAACAATAAGTGATAATTATTAGTCATTATTGCTTAGTAGAAATGTGTGCTGAGGAGTTGTTTCTTGGAGTTCTCTTAGTGATGTTTTAATGCATTTTTCATGACTCTTCTACAGTGAAATTTATTTACTGATTTTCAGTTAATGATTTATTTTTGTTGGTCGCTTTTTAGCAGTAGTGTTTGTCTTCAGTGTTTAGATAGTGGACTAAAAATACCAAAACTGTTTCAAAAGCATAATGAAAAGCCTAGGCCAAATATATTAATTTGCTCTAGAAAGGTAGGACATCTCTTAAGATGATTTAACTGTAAGCCCAGAAATGTACTAACAGTAAAAGCATTCATTACAGAAAAATACATCTCATACAATGAACTAAAAAAAAAAGGTTTCTAATGTAAAAACAGTAAGTTGAGTATAACATCCACTTAAAGACAAAGTCTAAAAGAAGATCTTTACTCATATAAGACTGAATCAAATCGAAAGGAAGTGTCTGCTGAAAGAAAACAAGGTAGTGTTATTCACCTTTGTTAAAACCTGAATAAATTCCATGTATCACCAAAGTCTCCATAAGTAGGAAACGGACTCATGGAGTCTCTGTGCAGAAGGACTGTTGTTGCTCGGTTGAGCTCACACAGCACTCAGAGTAGACTTACCTGGCTTACTCGTTGGCCTGTGCTCTTCATTATGAATGTCTTCATCGAATTTGTAATTGTTCGAAAAATTGAAGGTACTTGAGGTGAGCTGTATAAAAGTTCTCGTCCCTTTTGTCCTCAGAGAAACTGTGGATCTTTGTTACGTGCCCCCTTTTTAAACTTGAGCTTGAGGAAAGAAAATTGTAGGCTTGTAATATTTTAATCCAGAGTTGTTTGCTTTTTTTTACAGAAAACCTGTAGACCTCCTGTATATGATAAATTCACAAAAAACACCCACACTACAATATGTTTAATGTATGACTCCAAACAAAATACACAGAAAAAAACCAGGCCAAATTTTGACGTTTAAATGCTTAATACATGGAAATGGAATAGAAATCATGCTAGTTCATACTGTAATTTTAGAGATCCAGCATGTGTAGCACTTACTGCAAAACTATAAAAAAATAATTCTAAGTGAACTTTCAGGAATTGTGTTCTCTTAATTGAGTCCCAGAAGCTGTGAAAGATACGGCAACAGAAAAACTTTTAATGCAGACTTAATGATTAAATTCAGAAATACAGAGATCAAAGAGAAACTGCTGGGAAGATGTGAGAATTAAGTCAGTTACAGATGTAAATATGTTTCTCACCAAAAGGTCTGTTGGCAGTGCAAGAATGAAAGCTCAATCAATCAAAAGGAAAAATATAGGAGGATCAAAGTATATGTCAATAGATAGTAAAATGAAACCTCATATTAATTAGGTAACATTAATTTCAGCTTTAAGTAAGGGATAAGTTTTAACAGGGATCAATTCTTTCTTTTGTGGCTAAACCAAGTACAGGTTCATAAGAGAATTTTGAATTTTATCATCAGCAACTACTTAAATGATAAGATCAGGGCAGAAACTGTTTTCCCAATGTTTTGCAGTTAGCACAGGTATGCAAAATTCACACAGAGGAAAGCTTATCTAAGTATTTCATACGAAAGTTAACATGTTATCTGTGGTTTTATATGCTAGAGGTTGCTTCAGAAGGCTTTTACAAGAGTTTATCTTGTTTTCAGAATGCTGCTTGGGATATATGATTCTGCACACTATAATCTGAATTATCCATACTCCAGAAGTAGTTTTACTGGTTGTTGCCATGACTGTGGTCAAAGTACTTTTACCATGCTAAGCACATCTCCACCAAAGGAGGGGAGAAACATAGCAGGAGGCAAATTGTGACCCACCCTAATCCCACTTTTTGGAAGGAGAAATAAATCTGTATCTGGCATAATTTATGCTCTTTGGCATGGCAGTTTAATTGATGCTGGTACTGACATCTTTGTGTTTAAAAGATACAAGGCTTTGCTCTGAGGAAGTTCTATCTTAACCTGCCTTGTTACTTATGATATCGCTAGGTCACCCAAGGCCATGCCGTGATTTCCCCAACTCTTCCAACCTAGATAGGTTAGTGAGGTAAAATAAAATTAGCATGACTCTGCTCTACAGAGCTCTGGCAACAATCCTATGTACAAATGCACATGCAAGAAATAATATTAAATTAAAGGTAATTAAGCAATACATTTCATGGTGTTGACAATTTGGGAGTATGTAGGAGATGACTGATGTAGTTTTAAATTGTTGAAATGTGACTGGCATTCCACTGGATTATGAATTGGCAACTAGAATATGACTGACTAGTTATAACTGCCCTGCTGCATTTAGACACACTGTCAACTACTTGCTAACCAGCCAAATGACAAAATCAAATTAAAAGACATACTTATAGCCACTACTGTACAAGCCCCTGGAGACCCTGAATAAACAGATGGATCTTGTACTGAGTACCAGATGTGAATTGGCCAGGAAACAATTCCAGAGGCATCATTCCCCTTCACTGAAAATTCCCTGTGTATAGATGTTCAGATCCTGAGGCAACTGAGAAGAAACAGAATGCCTCAAAATGAGTAGGAGGAAAAATCTGATTCATAAAAATTGAAGTTCAGGGCCAATGCAGAGAAGAAAGTAAAGGTCTTGCCTTTTTTAAGAGACTATATGTAAGGGTAAATTGTCAGATAATAGTTCTGTTAAGGCATTGAATGAGAATTAATTTTTTTTAACCAATAATAGTTGAAGAATAGCTAAGTGAGTGAATTAAATTCTGGGAAGCATTCAGATCTAATGCTGCAGGGTGAGGCCCAACAAGCTGCAAGAGTAAAGCAATGCATTGACAAAGACAAGCATTTGTCTATCAGAACGGAAAAAATAACATTTGTGTAGGAGGGGTACATGTACCAGTATTAATGTAGGTATGGAGCAGTCCAACTGACCGATTGCAAAGTCTTAAATATAAATCTTTGGAGGCTCAGGGTGGAACTGCAGTGATGAAACCACTGTTTATGCAGATTGACTGCTGGTTTTGGCAGAGGCGAAACGAAATTGTCATGTAATTTGTTTTAATTACAAAACTAGGGAATTTAATACAGTCTGAAGTTTGGGTTAGTCTATTTTGGAGAGCAAATTCCAAGCTGCTTTATTAACAGATGTGTTCATATATTTTTAAACCAAAGCCCCACATGCTCAGTAAATGCTTTGAGGGCTTTGTTAAAAATGTGTCCCTAAGGATGAACCACTGGCTCAGCTGAAGTCAGTGGAAGTTTCCCAATTATTTTCATGAGGTCAAAACATCACTCTCATTGTTTAAAAGGCATCTTCATATAGTATAAGTCAACTGTAAAATACTGTACATCTGGTGGCATTTTCTAAAAAGCTGTAATTGTTTATGCACTCAGGTAGTAAAATAGCAGACGTAGATAGGATAAATCTAAATCAATTTATAATTTAAATATTTGCCTTATGCACGTTAACCATCATGCATTTTAATACAGACAAGACTTAAAGCAAAAACAGTTATTATTCCCAATTCACAATACATCCATTGCTTACACACTATAATCTCTAAATATTAAACTGTGACAGCTTGCCAGAACTTCTTCTGCAAGAACCTACTAATGGAGTTTTTCTAAAGAGCCTTCATAAAAGAAGCAGCAGCAGCAAACTGAGTGACCCTACAGGTGCAAGCTGCAGCAGTTGTCTCTCCAGTCTTCCCAATAAGATTTGTTGAAACTGTATCGCAACATCTTTATTGGTAATGGATCTGTCCCTTAATTTGGACTGATGCATTTGGAATGTCGGCTTCCAAAACAAGGCACATGGGAGGCATTTAAAGTAGATTTTTTGAAAGGAAAATGAACAAAGAGCATGTCAGGTTCCATTTTGATTTGCATGACAAATCCAGCATGCAGTGTTCTGGTGGGTCGGGCTGGGCTTGCCTGCCACTCACTGCATTTGTCACTTTGGTTTGAACACTTTTGACAGTCCGTTATGTTAATTGTTCTAAGGATTGTTTTGCTGGGGGAAGAAAAGGAAAGGCATTTTTATTTTAGTACTTTTTCCATTTACAGGAAAGGAGGGATATTTCAGGGAACAGAAAATGTTTTCAGTTGGTTTGTGATCTATTTTATCTGTAAATAATCCTGTGAGGTCATCAACAAGTTCAGTATTTTAAATATTGTTACTCACTCTGTTCGTATGTTTTTGAGTGGGAAATGCTAGGCTCCTGAACTAGAAACTTGGGGAGTCTATTGTTTTGGTGCACACCATTCTTTCTTTCTTCCTTCGAGTCCCATGGTGATGGGCCCTGCAGAGTGGTTTGTGCTATGCCTGTATGCTTCTATTGGATGATATTGTGGTGCTTTCACAAGTGCTAACAAGGAATTAAATGCCCTAAGAGGCATTGCTGGACATACATTGTTATCTGCATGTGGATAGTATGTGAATAACTCTCACATGTGTCAAAGACCTGTTGGTAGATAGGTGCATGTGACTGAATTCTCTTGGAGGCACAATTCAAGGTGGAGGTTGCTGTTGCCCCTTAGAGTACTCGCACTTCTCTATCATCTACATCAAAACAGTCATGGATTGTTTGGTGGTGGATTTTAAGTTTCAAAGTTCCTAACTGACTGCAGGTGGCAGAACACTATAGTTGATCACAAAATGGTATTTTCAGACTGCTAGAATGAACAACTGTAAGGTTTCAGGAGAAGACTCCTGTTTATGTTTGTGCCTCTCTTTCACAGTTACTGCTGTTTTTCAGCCAAAGGAAGGTTTAGTGTTTAAAGAATGAGCAGAGCAAGAAGATAGAAATAGAATTTCCCAGAGGTTTCCAGGTAATGACTGGCATCTACCTTTTAAGCTTTGAACTCCTACACTGCGTGTAGTGTTCTCATTTACATGTGGTGATCTAAGTGCATCATGACAGATAAGCTCTAAATATAGAATGCTTTTATAGTATAAAATCATGCAATCAGATGCAGAAATATAAAAATAAATGAAGTTAAA
This sequence comes from Haliaeetus leucocephalus, assembly GCF_000737465.1. NCBI lineage: Eukaryota > Metazoa > Chordata > Aves > Accipitriformes > Accipitridae > Haliaeetus > Haliaeetus leucocephalus. The sequence goes on from NW_010973082.1 coordinate 4,137,448, forward strand.
CAATCAAGTGTAGTAATTCTAATCACATTCTTGCTTAGTGATTCAGTATGCTAATGCTACTTTTCATGCTCAGTGTAGTCCTCCTTAAGTACTATTTTAGTAAAGTCTGTAGACTTACTCAAGAATCAGTTTGAGCTGGTGCATCTCAAAAAAAAATTCAAACCCAGTATAATTAATGTGTTCCTGATGATCATGAATAACACACACCACCACATTGAGAAGGATTACCTGTTGTTCTGCTTTACTGAAAGCTGAACTCAGTGGGAGGTGAACTCACTGAAATTTAGGTCCCGAGAGATCCAAGGCTTTGGCTCACAAGCGGGAATGGCTTGCGCTGGGATGGCTGTGCCAATCCCCCCTCTGCCCCTCCAGCTGTCCTTGCTGCGGGAAGTTCTTCCTTCCACTGCAGGGATGGCTAGACTGCTCTGAGGCAGCAGCTGGATTTTGCCAATTCTGTTGTGAATATTGTGAGTATATGAAGGTGAATTGATAGCACTGTAATACGCAGAGCGGTAGCCTGTGGCGGTTCAGTGTAGGACAGGGAGGACAGCCTACATCAGGAGCTGCTGTTGTCCTTGCGAGGTGGGTAAGTGGTCCCTTTGCGTGAGACAGCTGTGATTCAGCCACCAAGCGCTGAACTCAGTAGTCTGTAGTTCTTGGTCTTGTGACTGAATGGTGCCTCTCCATTTCCTAGTAGCTTTCCTGTTTGATCACTTCTTGGAAAATAGTGTCACTATTTCCTGTCAGAGTGAAAAGTTGCTAAACCTCTCCCACTAAGAATTCATTTGGGTTTTTTTAGTTGGTGCCCAATATTGAGAAGAAGCACCACGAATCCAAGTGATAGCAGGTGAAAAAAATTACCACTGCTCTTGATAGTTCTTGTAAAGTGTTTTGTCTTACATGCGTTTTCAACAGAAGTCAGTTGCTCAGGTTCTCGCTCTGTACTCTGCCACACTTTTTAAGCTCTTCTACTATAATTTATGGGAGATTATAATCCCATAATAACAGGGCAAGATCACCCACAGCTTTTTTGGGCTTTTATATATGAAAAATGCCATGCCAGAAGTCCTCTTGCCCTTAGTCCACTGCCTCTTCCCCCTGTGCTTTTTCAGAGAAACAGCTCCTGCTTTTTCCTCCAGGAGGGAGTAATCGTCGCAACTGCGCGGAGCAGGTTTGAAGGTGTGGTTCCGTCTCTTACCAGCTGAGTGATGGCAGTGACAACTCAAAGCATAAGCAGAGGATACCGCTGTGGACAACGTATTTAAAGCGACTCTCTCTTATCTCCCACCTCCATTTTTCTGATTTCCTGGGACTTCCCTCATTTAAGAAACAGAAATTTACCGTCACCTGGTTTTGTTGTTCATTTTCTCAGAAGAAAGGTGCCGTGTGAGAGGGGAAGAGCCCTTTATCCCGGGAGGAATCCCACCAGCAGGCCATGTGCTTGCAACGGTTCTGGGCTGACGCCCCGTCGCCCAGGCCTGGCTGGGGGCCACGCATTGTCTTTGGGTGCAGAAGATGCCGCGTAGCAGCAGCCGGCGGTTTTGCGGTTCTTGAAACGTTAAAGCTCATCGCTCTTCCCTGCCCCCCAGACGTCCTCACCCACAGGACTCTTCCCACCCCACAGCCGTCCTATTTGGACCCGGTTCCCGCTCTGAGCAGTCACCGGGGCCCTCGTACTTCGTGTCACCGCCTCCCGGGCCCGCCCGGCCGGGCTTTTGCCGGGTACGCGGCGCGGCCGGCAGGGGGCGGCAGAGCGGCGCGGCCCCGGAAG